>NC_026001.2:14420515-14575545 GCF_000442705.2 Elaeis guineensis
CAATGTTGAACAATCATCGCCAAAGCATAAAACTCCAAATCATAGATCGAATAATACCTTTTGGCATCAGATAATTTCTTATTGAAAAATTTTATAGGCTTTCCATCTTGACTAAGAACTGCTCTAATTCTAATATGAGATGTATCACACTCCACAATAAATAACTTCTCAAAATCTGGTAATGCAAAAATTGATGCTCCAGTCATCATAGTTTTGATGTATTCAAAGACCTTTTGGGTTGCCTTTAACTATTCAAAATTGTCTTTCTTCAAGTATTCAGTCATAGCACTCATAATGAAGCTAAAATTCTTGATGAAGCTTAGAACATTTTTAAGGATTTGTGGTATAGGCCACTCCCTTATCGCATTCATCTTCTCTGAATTAGATTTAATATCTTCAACCGAAATAATAAACTTTAGGAACACCACTTCATGGCACATTAAACAGCACTTCTTTAAGTTTATAAAAAACTACTCATGTTGGAGTACCTTCAAAACTTGCCGTAAATGAACTAAGTGTTATTCCACATCTAGACTGTAGATTAGGATATCATCAAAGTAAACAACAATGATAAATTTATTTAAAAAAAATTTTAGTACCTCAGTCATAACTCGCATGGATGTGCTCGATGCTTTGAAGAGACCAAATGGCATCACCAAGCACTCGTGTAAGCCATCCGGTGTTTTGAATGCCTTTTTCTATTTATCACCAATCTTTAATCTAATTTGGTGGCATCTACTTTTCAAGTCAATCTTCGTATATACTATAGAACTAGCTAATTGATCATGCATATTGCTGAAGCAAGGAGTGGGAAATCTATATTTAATAGTGATTTTGTTAATAGTATGATTATCCACACACATCCTCCAAGACCCATCCTTTTTCGATGCAAGCAAGGCTGGACAAGCACATGGACTTTTGCTTTCACACACTAAACCCTTAACTAACAACTCCTCAACTTATCTTTGCATCTCAGCATGTTGCTTAGACGATATTTTATAAATTGGGAGGTTTGGTAAAGAGGCACCAGGAACCACATCGATGGCATGTTGAATGCCCCTTATCTATGGCAAACCTTATGGTAAGTCACCTCTAATCAGATCTGAAAACTCTTCTAACAGTTGCTGAATTTTTTATGATTGTTGAAGAGATTTTACCATATGGTCACTTTCTATTATTTTACTTATTAAGATATACACTGTACTTGCTTCTTGACATTTCAATTCAAATTTTTTAGTAGATAAACAGTTACCAACCTTGCTGGCTTTTGAAGAATTAGTTGTTTCTTTTGTTTCCTCCTTTAACAGATGCAAAGTATACTTCTTGTTACTTCTATAAAAGGAATAAATATTTAGCTTAATACGATGCTCCATGTCATAATCATATAACCAAGGCCTTTCTATAAAGATATGGCCAATGTTCATAGGCATAATATCACATGATGCTTCATCATCTAAACTACCTTTCATCATAAACTACCAAGCATCGAGAAGTAATTGGTATATCATTATCTTTCTTGAGCCAACGAATCTTGTAGGGATAGAGATATTTTTCAATGAATAGTTTTAATTTTTTTACAGCATCTTTCGAAATAATATTCTCTATGTACCTCCATTAATAACTAAATTACACATCTTACCACTACAAAGAATGCGTATTCAAAAAATGCTCCGTCACCTCCAATCTTCTTTTTTTCCTTATTCATGGTTATCATCGCTCTCCGAACCACCAACAATTTCTCTTGAACAAGATAGGCATCTACTTCGTCACCTTTTTCAATATAATCATCATAAACTAGCTCTAGCTCATCATATTCATCATCTTCTGGCTTTGCTAGGTTCACTCGTCGCTTGGGATATGCATAAAAATTATGACCCTTTTCTCCACAAGTGAAGCATTAATTTTGTGAGCTACTGTTTTCTTTTAAAATAGTAAGGGCAGAATTATTTTATCCACCATAATGCATTACAATCTTCTCCTTATTACTTTAGCCAAAAGTATTTGAGCCTCCTCCACTTGGCTGATTATTTGCATAGATCTCTTGACTAGTTCACTTAGTAGTTTCTCACTTTTAATACTTTGAACAGACCTCAAATCCTTTTGCATTGCATCACTAAATCTTTCGCCTAAGGGTTTCCTTGCACCATATCTCCACACTCATTTTTTCACTAACTAAGCATGCTGCTAAGAATCTTTAAGACTAAACAAACGAACAACCCCCATCTCATCTCTAATAGATTGGTTTAATCTAATAATATAACAAAAAGTTACATGTTCATTAGTTTCAGCCAACCGTATGAGAATTAACAAGCTGTAGAACTCCGAAGTATATTCTTCAACTGTCATACTTCGTTGCTTCAAGGAATGAAACTTCTCATGCAACTCTATCGTACAATCGACCGACAAAAATTGTTTCTGCAGCTTCATTTTCATGTATTCTCAAGTGCTGACTTTTGATTTATCCTATCGCGCACGTTGCTTTTCAACTCTTTTCCATCATTGAAGTGCAGTACCCTTCAATTTAAGCTTCACAAATAGCACCTTTCTATTTTCAGCCATAGGTTTTCAATCAAAATAATTCTCCAAACTAGCTTCCTAATCTAAATAATCTTCGACGTGTATTTTTTCATAGAAAATCAACAATTTCAATCTTGATTCTATCGTGGTTTAGATTTAGGACATGAATCAATCACTTCTCCAATCAACCTCGCACCGCGTTACCTACGACTCCAGCATCATGAATGAGATTGTCAAAATATCTAAGACCAGTTTTATCCTCTAGACCATCTTTCAGCATGTCTATTGAGTTGTGATCACCTTCTGAATTTTTCATATGGGCTATTATAGATTCCTATCGTTGTAAAATTTGAATAGCTCATGACAAATCTTCAATAATATGCCACATCTCCGTCATATTTGCTTGCTGACCTTGATTTTCTTTTTACGACCTCTAATACATCCAAACATGGCTTAGGAATAAAAATCTTAATTTGAAATAATATGATCATTGTTTTGATACCAAAATTGATGCAGTAAAAAGAGAGGACAACAAGCATTGACAAATTATAGGCGAGAAAGAAAAGGATAAGATTAAAGAAGGAACAATTAGAATTTTAAAAAAATTTCTAAATTTTAAGATTTATTGATGTAAAAATGATAAAAGATGACTGCAAACCAACACTTAAATATTAAGATTATAAATATTTATTTTAATCTCAACTTTAGATTGGTTATTTTAAATCTTGATAATTGAAAATTATTAAAATAAATCTTAAACTATAGTACTCGTGAATAATAACGATACTACAGTAATCATGAACAGTAATTTACTACACTAAAATAATAATTAAAATAAATAATATATTTAAAATTTAATCTTAAGCTCCTGCATCAATGTTCTTGGTCATTACTTTTTAATCACTCCACGTCTATTGCACATGCCAACTATAAGCAATGTACCAAGCAATTTTGATCGAACACTGGCTTCATCAAGATTTACATGATTTGGCCGTACCAAGCGGAGTTGCCCAATGCCTGTGCCCACAAAGTAAAGAATCCAACGCATCAAACAATCATGACCGTACATTGCTTGCATCGAACGGTCATACAGCCGAGCTCCGCAACAAAAGGGACCCACCAGCGAAGTCTCCAGCAGAAGTTTAGTGCCTGTAAGAGAGTCACACCGCACCAAAGAACTCGGCGACGTATAAACCGTGGCTCATCGCGGCTTCGGGTTTTCCTCCCTCCTCGTTTGCCTCTCTTATCGGTCTCTTTGTTAATCTCCTCCCCTCTTTCTACTGAGCGACCGTCGGAAAAACCCTAACCCTAGGGATGGACGCGATCAGGAAGCAGCTCGACGTCCTCATGGGGGCTAACCGAAACGGCGACGTTATGGAGGTGAAACGCAAGTACTACGACCGCGACGTCTGCCGTCTCTACTTGGCTGGCCTTTGCCCCCACGACCTCTTCCAGCTCACGGTCCCGATCTCAAACCCTAGACCATTCGATGCCTACTCGCTGGCGCTCTCTCTCTCTCTCTCTCGGCGTAGTGTTCACATTAGTTTTCAATCTTAGGGTTTCTGATTTGATACTCTAGTAGCGAGTTTGGGGTTTGAGGTGAATTCTATTTCGACTGTGTTTGCTTATTTATCTTGTTTTATCGAAGAAAACCGTTGACTTGTGCTCTTGTTTGTTGGATTTGATTGGTTATCTTGAATTATCTATCAATTTTCTGGTTGTTTTGTTAGATTTATAAGAAGGCTTTACAAGTTTTAACATGGTTTACTTTTTATGCGATGGTAATTGTTAACTTATTTGGATTTTACTTGGATATTTTTATCCCCTGTTTCAAAAGTGTAAAAATGTTGGTGCTGAGTAGGGCAATTTTAACTATAGATTTGATCACTTTGATGTATTTTGTAATGTTTGTTGTTTAAACTGAAGTCGTGATTTTGGTCTTTGGTTTTATCAGAAAATGGATATGGGTCCTTGTCCAAAGGTGCATTCTCTACAGCTGAGGAAAGAGTATCCTTTGCAATAATACAATGAAAGTCTGTACTTTCTTTTTGTTATTAAATATAGCAATGTTGATACAGTAAGTTATGTTGCTGGATTTATATTTCAAATAATTGTGACTGTAGGGTAATAATTCTTAAAGATTTCAGGGACGAAGCTTTAATATAAAATGTTGACTAGGATATATATTTTATACAGCACATTATTTGTCTTTGGTAGCCATTGATTATTATCCACGTAAGCTGTTCTGCTGTCGCCGGGATGGACCTGTCACCTTTGTTATGCTTATTGCTGCATCTTTTATGAAAATATCAAGTAAATTCTAGCATGTGGGATGTTGTTATTTATGCTATGTTTCCATTATTTTTGGGTTGTCTGAGCCACTATGAAAGTGAAAAATCATTGTGGTGTTCCTGTTAACCTTGTATGCTCATCTTTCTTTGCCATGCCTCGGAGAAACATTATGCCATGTGTTTATAGTATTTTGGTATTTGTTTAGTAAGGTGCTTTTGAAGCAACGTCTTCCGTTGTCCTTCCTGAACACGTCATAGGTATGAAGAAGCCAAAGCAAAGGGAATTCATAATTTTGATAGAGAACTGGAGGATATGATAGAAAGGCTAATTGTCGAATGTGAAAGGAAAATCCAGAGAGCCCTTAAGCGTCTAGAGGAAGAGGATGCCAAAGCAGCTATTGCAATATCCGTATCAGAAGTTACCCAGGTACTTGTTGTATTCCATTTGACCTTGCACATTTCTATTGACTGATGATTTTGCTAAAACTTTGCCATGAAACTGTTTATTATGTAACACAGACACCTGAGGTCATGGAGTTGTCAAAGCAAATCAAGGAGAAATTGAAAGAAGCTGATGCTTTTGGTAATTCACTTAGCCAGTCATATGGATGATCTATCTTACATGGACATTTGCAGTCTTAACCATTGTCACATGTTAAAAACGAGGATGATTAATTTGTACTTCCTGTGCACTTCTGAAGTTCATCTTGTTTGTTAGTGCATTGGCTAGATTATCGTGAAACTGATATGGCTGGATATGCATAGACAATGTTAGTGATAGATTTGAGTTCTTTATTGTGCAAAGTTGCAACAATCAAATTAACGCTTTTATGTTGCATCAACAATGAGCAAGGTCTGTACATTGCTTATTGTTCTTATGTCAACCAATTTTAAAATATGTGGTTGTGTACCATGTTGAGCTGATTGTTGTAATGCTTGCTCCTCTTTATTGCCACACTTTAAATTCTCTGCTGGCCTTCATTATAAATTATATATTTTTTCCCATTAACCCAAAGGGATGGTTCTATCATGCAAAGTTAATAGGTCCTTGCAATTTTATCCAAAACATGGTAAAGTTTTACTAGATATGTCTTCACTTACCTCACTAGTTTCCTGCATAACAAATTATACATGGAGAAAATGATCAAACCTTGGACTCGCTTGGCTTTTGGATTTGATAGGGGCCTAATTTTTAATTTTGTTATAATAAGTGTTACATTAATGTTCTTTGTGATGAATCTTCGAGTTGTTTCCTGTGAGAGTGCAATGCTTCAAATCTTTTCTTTATAATCTAATTTGGAACAGTCCTAAGATGGAGCCATGCTTAATCTACACAAATATGTTGGCAAATTATGCTGATATTTTTTTTTGCAAGTAGCATATGGGGGTTCATCTAACCTACCATATGGGAGCCATTCAGATAAGGAGTTGGTATGTGGTGCTTATTGCATGTAGGAATTTGGAGACCCGACATGGTTTATCCTATCATTGTCTCATCAGTTAACTATATATCTTCAACTATGACACCATGAAATATCCTCTCCATTAGTGGTTTGTTTATTAATGAAAATGTACAAGGAAAAGGGTTCCTCTGAAAGGAAAACAGAAGTTGCAAAATTGAGTGCTTTAAAAAATCTTGGTGCAGTCTGCTGCCTCTGAGAGCTATATTGCTGTAACTATTCGTAGCACTTCAGTTGCTCATTTTGTTCTTCATGTATATCCTTGATGATCTTAATTTCCACGCTCTATTGGTGAAATTGCATCATTCTTGAAAATCACAAGATGGTAATTTTGTTTTTATAAGTCAATGTGACTATTATGTTACATCTCATTATAAAATTATGTATCACATTTCCCACCTAATTCGTAGTTCCAGATCTGAACCCATCTTGTTCTTGCTCAAATTCACCATCATTCATCTCTGGATGCCCATTTAGATCTTTCATAGATATTCTTCACTGCCAAATGATCCTTGCATTAGTGTGGTCATCTCATCCTCACTCAGCTGCTGACAGCTTTGAGTTATTCTTCTGGTGAGTATTCCTTCTTTCTCCTCTTCTTTTTCTTCTGTTTGTTTTGTGCAATACTTCTACATGCTTAAGTAGTGAAGTAAAATTTAGTTACCTGTTCCATTTAACAATCTTTTCTTTTTTAACATGTTTATGGGATAATTATTGATTTCAAGTCATTAATATAATCTATTCAAATGTTTTGTGCCATCACCAAATTCTAATCTGTATCTTCCGAGGCCATACACTTCATTCCATAACTTATGGCTATGAACATGCCACATTTGTAATCAATTTTTTTCTCATTCTCTCTTAGAGTATCCATTCATTCAATTCTTATTTGCTTTCATTTCCTCTTTCCATTAGTGAGTCTGGGCTCTTTTGAGCTGCTCAAGGAATGCATTGGCTGTCTGCTTTCCGGTTGGGTAGTAAGGGTCAGAGAAGGGCAATCACTTGTTATCAAAATCCAGCATTTGTAAGACCAAAGAGTTAAGTCTCCAAACATTGTTTATCCGACTGAAAGGAGGTAGCCCAAGGTTTTTTTTTTTTTTTTTTTTAATTTTAATCCTAAAAGGATCCTTATTTTAATAATTTTTGTATGTATATATTATAACATAGTTTGTTTGTAGTTAATATGGGTGGTATACCGTCATACATAGTAATCACTACCATCAAGTGTATGTAGATTCTTAAAACCCATAAACGTTCCCATGAAATATTGTCTCCTAAAAATATTTTTACTATTCCTCGTGGGGTTAGTGCTATTCGGAGGGTTCATCCGATTCATGGGGTATTGGTAGATTGGTCAAATTTAACATGCTACAGCAGCACTGCATTGCTATGAGGAGATAACATGGTGCAAGAGCAGTCACTTCTAGCATTTATTATTGCAGATATTCATTCTTGAGGTTGTGTTGTTGATTTTTCCAAAACTGGTTTTGTAAAAATTAAGGAGACTATTTTAATAAAGCTCATATGTTCCAGGTTTGTATATATCTATATTAAATTACTAATAGATTCTGACAGTGAATTGCAAAAGTAAATTTTAGACAACTAATCATTTGATTAAAAAAGCATTTTAATACATGTGTATCTTTTGTGCATCTGGTAATGCTAACCTCATACGTCTTTTAGGCTATGATGAGCTTAATTGTGCCTTAGCTGGTTGAATAGTAAGGTGGTTCCACTGAGAACTGGATTGTTTGTTAAATGGATGCTTATGACATTTTGGCTGTTAATTAATTTTCCCTTTTTTTGGTTTTTGGGGTGGGGAGTGCAGGCACACGCATACATTACTTCACAAATTCAATATTCATAATTTATACACATGGAAAAAAAAAAATCCATGTGCCTCTAGGCTTTAGAATTTGGTGCATCATGTTAGCTTTTGCTGCCAACTGTTTTCTGTCTTTTTCTGCTGTTCTGGTGTTTGGTATTGTTTTCTTTTAGTGCATTGCATTTTTTTGTCTCATGTCTATGGTTATTGTGTATTGTGCCTGTTTATCCTTTTCCCACAAACTCTGGGTTTTATAATGAATGACTTGGGTGTTTATGAAATATTGTTTTTTAGATTTGGAAGGAAAAACTGACAGTAAAATTCGGGCTCTGGAGGAGGTTGAAGAGCTTAGAACAAAAAGAGCTGATAAGCAGGTATCTTTTTGCTATATAAGCAATTGACATAATTCTCTTATCCTTATGAAGTATTATGTTGTCAAAAAGTATGAACCTTTGGAGCACAACTCCAAGTATTGTTTCTTCAGTATCTTTGGCTATTGCTACATTTCCGGTGTATGATCTAATTCATTAATTTTGTTGTTATTCTCGCTGCAGTCTATGCTGCTTCTGGATGCCTTCAACAAAGACCGGGCTTCATTGCCACAACCACTTCAGAATCCCTCTCAATTATCTTCAACACCCGCACCTATTCCTCCAGATCCCCGAACACAAGAAATGATAAATGAAAAACTTAGAAAGGCAGAAGAGCTTGGTATATACGCTTTTGCCTTTTAGTGGAAATTGTGATCCATAATTACTCACTCCTTGGAATATTTTTCGATCTTGCATTTTTTAGTATTAATAATTTACTCCAAGTAACTTTTGTCTCCTGTCCTTCCCAAGTTGATATTCTTCTGTTATGTCAAATATGGGGCAGTTGATCAAACATGCAGTAGCTTTTCATCTTTGTTTCTGTCTGATGCTACAGCTATCTGCTAATGTGTTTGACTTGGCTCCGATTCCTGTGTTACTACATGAATCCTGATGATGATAGGAATTCTTATCTCATAAAGGACACATACGTATGCTCTTGTTATACTGGGTTTAGTATTGACATTGGTTGTTATAATTTTCTTTTTCTAATTAACCTGATATAAACATTTTGCTTGTTTACAGTACTTGAGTTTGTGTTGCACTGCCAGCTGGTCTGATGTTCTTATGAGTGTTAAACTTTCTTTTTTCTTTTTTTTTTTTTTTGCATGCAAGACAACTCATTGAAAATGGTTCTACTTATGTACACCCTGATGAAGTGGATTGATGTGCAGGTTGAGCATAACTGTTTAAAGCATTATGAGTGAAGCATGTTTTTATGTTGCTTGATCATCCACAATAGACTATATATCTGATTTTCTAAATTGATTGGGGTGCCTTTTTATTGGCAGGTGAGAAGGGAATGGTAGATGAAGCTCAGAAAGCTTTGGAAGAGGCAGAAGCTCTGAAAAAGGTTTTTCCCCCTTTCTGGACGCATATGAGTTAATCATTTGGTGCATCTGTCTAACCTCCATATACATTACTGGGAGAATAGTCCAATGACATCTTCAAGTCTTCCAGAAACATGTGATTTGAATTTTTGCCTCCATATGATTTTTCATAAACTTTTTGTTCTTTTACTGTGTTCTTTTACCCAGAAACATAATACTTTATCATTTTCATTTTTCAGTTGGGTGCACGCCAGGAGCCAGTCTTAGATTCTTCAAAGTATACTGCTGCAGATGTGCGAATTGTGAGTTCAATCCATGGGTGCATATCTTTCTTATTTGCAACTCTGAATGCTTTTTTATTTGTTTTTCAAAATTAGTTCACTCCCATCCATGTGATACATGTTTGAACATGCCAAATCAGAGAAAGATTTATTTGTTTTTTCCAGTGTTCCTCTTGTTGATAAGAACAAAAAAATCACTTTTCCTTGAATCATCACTCTTGTAAGATTATGTTGTTTCCAGTTATGGGATATCAAATAGTGTCTGAGCCTTTTAGTCCAAAAGGCAAATTACTGCATCATCATGCTGTATGCTTACTAGCAGAGATGGGTACAAAGAGCATCAAAGATGACCTAAGGATATGTGTGTAAAAGGATATTATAGTAATTGAATTTGTAATTGCATATTCTATTTGCAAGGGAAGTTTTTGGTAGATAACCAAAAAACCCTCAGGTTTTATCCAAAAGGTTCAACCCAACCATGCACATGTACCAACCTTATGGACAGAATTAACACACAACCTAGCATTGATATATGTGTCTGTATTTATCTGTAATATATTATTTTGAAAGAGTGATTTTATTATTATCACTATTATTACTGTGACGTTAACAACCTGGAAAGTTTTATTCATAGTATCTGACTTAGGACAGGATCAGATAATTGGCAACATCTTGAAGTACAAAAGGCACTGCTCCAGTATGTGTGTGTCATAGGAAAGCAGGAAGTGCAATCTCAATCTCGAGTCCTAATTTTTCACATTATTTGGAATTCCTAGATCCTAGCTGCTAATGAAGTTTGTATCTGTTCATATATGTGTGTGTGTATTAATTAGTTTGAATGAAGTAGACTCTGGATTGCTAATCCAGAGCTCAAATGTAACAATTTGGCCTTTATTTTATGAGTTAATTCATGCATGTGGTGGCTAATCAGTTCCCTAGTGCCCGCCCTTTAGCATTGGTGTTATTGCTGTTGTTATTTGCAATGTGTGAGATGCAAAGTTGATCTTGATAAACATAGTGATGACTGACATTTATCATTCATTTTGCAGACTGATCAGAAGTTACGTGTATGTGACATATGTGGAGCATTCTTGAGTGTCTATGATAGGTACAATCTTTTATCCTCTTGCCTTGTAATTTCAGCTATGTTCCTACAATTCTGAGGGCAAAAAAAGATTAGTATTTGGGTTTCAAGTACTTCAGATTTTGACGGGCGCATTATACCTCCTTGTTACCAGCAGGCTTTTGGGCCCAGTTTTACGAGGATTTCTTTTGCAGCTAAAGAATGTGCGTGTTTTATTATTTATGCTTGTAGATTATAATTGTCAGAAGTTATGGGGTCACTATGCATTATGCAAATCTGTAGGAGGTTTTCAGATTTATGCTTTTAATAGCGAATGTGATATCTTGTTGGTTTTGTGGTATGCAGTGATCGTCGTTTGGCTGATCATTTTGGAGGAAAGCTTCACTTGGGCTATATGCAAATTCGTGAGAAGATAGCAGAACTTCAGGTTAGATTTTGTTAATTCTTTTCCTCATATGATGTCAATAGTTATGTTTTGATTATGCATTCTTATTGTATTCAAATATTCCTCCAGCAGATGGTTTAAGTATGACAAGAATACATTGAGAGTGTAATGTGGAGAGCTGCATCCTGAATTGTTGTAGATTTATTTATATATGCCTGATGTATTTGTTTATCAGTTGCATTACATTTCTTAAAATTTAAACTCTTATGCATGCTCAGGTGCTGTATTACGTTCCACATTCTTCATGGAGAGTTTCTGTAATGTTAATCAGAGTGGTATTAGGCCAAAAGATTCAGCCTTGTGAATGGGCTATAATTACAGTTTTGGTGGATAATTACATTTAATCTAATCAGGTATACATGGATAATGCAATGTGATAAACTTGGTTAAAATGTCGTATAAAGCTTGCGTATACTAAATTCATATGATAAATGGTGGTATATGGTGGAAAAACAATTGGAATATGTTTGGACCTTGCATTAGAAAAATTTACTTGGTGAAGAAGCTATGGTTACTTTCGTAGTTCATAGTAATGCTACTTTGTGTGACATCTACATTAATGTTGTGATGATAGATTTTGGTGATTGTTATGTTATTACTAGGCATTATAATCTTCTGAGAGTGTGAGGAAGGGGGTGATTGAATGAGATATATGTCAAACAGTGGCATTTATCTGGCATATGAGATATTGGGAAAGACATTTATGGAGGTTGCATCACAACTAAGATCTCATTGCTGAAGTTGTTGTTGTTGTTGTTTTTAAGAAGTAATTCTGCTCAGTATTAATGAGTTTCCTAACCTCAACAAGTTGACAGACAATTTAGTTTTATTTCCTCCAACATATTTCTAAATTTAGGATAATTGTGATGGGACCATTCCATGTCACTAACAAAATGCAAAATAATGGAGTTGGTAGTGTGTTAAACTCCATGATATAGTTTATTCACTTTATTGTCCATATCATAGATTACAGTGCTGTCCATGCTGGTGGGCATGGATCAGCATGTACTGGTCTAGTGCCTTACAATGACATGGTATTGGCACGATGCAAGTTGTGTGCAATGCTTTCACACAGCGTGATACAGACAATGCTGGTGCTAGCCCTGCATGGAACCAGTGCAGAATTCTGTAACCGTTGCTTCTCATTCCATGTTGTTTTATGCATATGTTATTAACACAGGAAACTCTACACTTGTCCATGATCTGTTTCCGAGAAGTAGAATGGGAGCTCTTCCAGTTTTCATATAATAAAATCAGATTGAAGCGCATCTCGCCACTTCTATATTTCACTGGCCTATTCATTTCTATCAAGTGTATTTTCAGATTGTAGTGATATGCACCTCACCATGTTTGCCACTTTGTTGTGTTGCACCTACTTAAGTCATGACCAGAGGCCTGATGTTTTTAAAAAGAGTTGAATATCAATTAAACCCCTTCCTAGAAGGGGTTTTACTCATGGTCAAGGTTTCCATCATTCTGGATTAGATGACCATGCCCCTTTTGCTTGCTTGACTATGTCTCTATCGGCTTCTTTCATTTCTCCCCAGTTTGGTGTTTCATGGGATTGATTGGCTGCACAGGGATTTGCATGTGCTGACTTATTTATGAATATAAGCATACATGCATTCACATACACAATCTATTGCAGGTTTAAATGCTTTGACCTTGCAGAAGTGCATACACTGTATACACCCACATTAGTCCTTTACATTCTCATAATATTTTTAGGTGTTATGGTATTTAGAACCCTTAAGCCAAAAATCTTCTTTATGTATGTCAGCTATACCTGTACAGAACAGTATTAGTTATATTCTTCATTTTTTAGTACTTCTGAATTTCTTATTATTTGATCGAATTTTTGAGTCAGTGAATTATTTTTGGGGAGTATCTAGTGTTCCTTTGTTTCTGGTGTTTCTTTAGAGTTTGGTCATGTAGGCGATTTTAGAATGCTACACTCAGAGCTTTAATTGACCAGAAGCTGTAGTTAATCCTTTGTGAGATCTGAAAACATGTTAACTTCTGGATCCATATTTGTGTTGTTGAAGACAAGGATGTCTTTGGTGGATTCCTTGTTTGGTCGTTATGAAATGTGAACATATGATTGATCTGTGAATGCTTTTCTAGATTTCTGGTTCTTAAAGAATGGTCCATAGTTCCTGTTTTCTGGGGTTCCCTGAAAAGCTTGTGGTAGTGTGCCTTCAGTTTTTAGGAGGTATAACACAGCTGGTGATGGGAAGATTGTTGGACGGCAATGCTTTAGCAGCATAAATTATTCATTTCTCGTATACATGCACAGAAATCACTCCTCTAAAACTGTACATACTACAACATAAATCTTATCCGCCTTCCAAGAAATTGTGAACATGCCCAAGTTCTTTTCCTTTTGATATTAATGCATTAAATTTAACTTTTTGGAAATAATTATTCAACAAGCACACACGTCTTGTTCTTTGTTGGCATTCAATATTATGCACATCTTGATGTTGGTTATATGGAGAAGGAAAGGCTAGGGTTGTCAATTTTCTGTTACAAGGTGTGTGCTCAAATGTTTCATGCCTTCTTCTGTTCTAAGAATCCGGTCACCTTTGGGAATAATGCTTTTTTATGTAATTCAAAGGTTATCTATATGAAATAGTTAATCATTTACTTTATCAGGAAGAGAGAAATAAGAGGCGAAAGTCGGAGCGAACTGAATATGATAGCAGGTACTTATTTCACCTGGTCTTCTGTGAACTTGGGTAGTGCCACTAAGGGTCAAACTCTTTCTTCCTCTCCTCCTCTATTTCCTCATTTTTTCTGGAAAGCAATTCCAAAGACTTGAATAAAATTTATCACTTCATTCATTTTCAGGTCAAGAGAACGAAGTCAGGACCGTGATAGAGCAGCAAGTAGGGATCGGGACAGAGATAGAGAGGACCGAGGTGATAGTCGTGACAGGGGAAGGGATTATGATCGTAGAAGCAGAGACTATGATCGCCATTATGATAGAGATCGAGGATATGATCGCGACCGAGAGAGAGAATCAGATCGATCTCGCAGTTATGATTCAAGGAGCCGGCGAAGGTCACGTTCTCGTTCAAAGGAACGCTCTAGAGATTATGATCGGCACAGGTACCAGTGCAATTATACTAATAAAGACCTACTTTAATTTGTATTCATTATGTTTGATCTGTATTGACTGTGCTGGCAACTGCAATGCCTGTATGGTTCTAATGGTGAAATGTCTTTTAGTTGATTGACGCCAATTGTACAAGTACTGAGATACACGTTGAAACATCTCTCCCACCAAAGCTGTTTGCTTCCATCTGGCTAGTTGAGTGGTTCAGCCTCCACTCATTTGAAGAGAACAGACAGCAGGAGATGAAGAATTGTAGGCTTAGTACAACTTGAACCTATAATAAGTAATCACTGCACTTCTTGATGTATCTACCCCTTTTATGAAAAACATTTAACAGCATTTGCATTTGATATGTTTAAATCCGATGAATCTAGCTCTCTTGGTCAAAGTTCAGGTCTTATTTTGGAAGCTTGGATGTTTTCAGAGTCTAGATCTTATTCTGAAAGCTTATGAAATTTCACAAGCTGTCACCTTCATGTTCATGTTTGTTTTTGTAATTGGCTGTTGTCTGTCTCAATTGTTTGGCTAGGCCATTTTTTAGTTACTTGTCAAAAAGTATGCCTTGGCCTCTTAGCTGAACTGAATCACCATCGTTATTTGATTTGCACTTAAATTAGGTTCAAATTGGTATCCTGCCCATTTCTTGAATTTTTTTCTATATTGTTGTTCATGTCTTTGGATCTTGTTTAAAACTGGACCAGACTGGCCGGTCAGACTACAAAACTGGTGAATCTGCCCTCATCCAGTCGGGTCTTATAATCGGACTGGGAATGTATAATTGGCTGTTCTTTGTGTAAACCATGACTCAGGTGGGCAGAAATCCAGGTCAATTGGATTTCACCGAAAATTGAAATAATAATCATAGTTAGTGATATGAACTCCAGACCTCTTCTATGACAAAGGATATCTCAACCATTGAGACATCTTTTGATATTATATCATTATGATGATTTATTATACTTAAGATATGTCTGTGTAATTAGATGAAGCTGTTATAAAATTGTTGTAAGACTGTAGTCAACTTCTTTCGGTAGAAATTGATGAATTCTTTATTCTCGTTAGTAGATTATAAAAAGATAAATGAACCTCATTTTATTCTTTTGGATGTTTTGAAAACTATAATATTTATCATAATTAAAATATCAATAAATTCTATATACTTTTTTACATTATGTCTTTCGTGACTCATCGCTATTCAAGATACGTTTTCTCAGTCCTGGACTTGTATAGATACCATCCTATTATAGTATTAGTATACTTGGTATGGGGCCTATTCAACATACCAAGTGTCGGTGTGCCCCCATACCACATACCAATTCGGTACCGGTATGGTATGGTACGATCGGTGTGCACTGATACATTCAACCTTGGTTCTATTTATGTTAAAATTAGAGAGAAATTTATAATGTGAATGCATATCATTTAAGAGTGTTTAGAATGGAAAACTTATTAATAGTTATGTGCATTTATATTCATCCAATGTTAAAAATTTAAACATATTTTAATGTGAACTTTGTCTGATTGACAGAGTTGTGCAAACTCGGCCTAGCTTGACTCAATTTTTTGGGCTTGGGCTCAAGTTTTCGATCTGTTGGACTAGGCCGAGCCTGCATTTTACAAGCTTGACTAAGTTCGAGCTGTTCTCAGGCTTGGAATTACTATACTTGGTGCAACACAGCTTGAAAATAATTTATTTTTATTTATTTGATTTATTATAAATTATATAATTATATATTTTTAGTTATTTTGAAATGAACATGGGAAATAAAATGGGAAAGGGAAAGAAACATATCCCAAATCCCTAACTCTCTCTCTCTCTCTCTCTCTCTCTGCGCGCGCGCGCGTGTGCATTTACATGGACGTTTGAGTCTCCATGATTCATCTTCTAACCTAACGGCTGGATTTTGCTGCTTCTCTCTCCCCCTCTCTTTGCTTTCCACCAAGCCTTGTGCCCCCTCCTCTCCTTGCCTCTCTTTACTCCTGTCAAAGGTCACCCCTGCACTACCACCCTTTCTCTCCCCACTCCCTCCCATCCCCTTCCTTCCGTGAAGGCTGCCCCACTGCCTCCCACTCTGCCCTTGGTTCGATGCAGCTGTTGTTTCCCCCACCTCTCTCTCGTGTGCAAGATGGAGACCAAGGCTATGTTGGCTCAGGCTGGTAGTCAAGCCCGGCTTTTAATATTTGTTCCAGGTTGAGCTCGGGCTCTGGACCTCCGACCCAATCCAGGCTGGGCTAGGTTTGGGCTCTGGACTTTCGACCCAACCCAAGCTTGGGCTGGTCTCAGGCTGGGAAAAATTGCCCTGATAATAGGATCCAAGCCTAGCCTGAACCCAATCTGTCCCGACCTGGCCTTTGCTCAGGTCCGTGGACTGGTTGACCTGATAGTCTAGTGATGCGGTGATGCGGACCCTTGTCCTCATAGGTCTTGTGTCTGGGTCTAATAACTATGATCTTGTCTCTTTGCAAGCACCTTTGGTAATGGGATAACATGCAGAGATTCTTGTTGCTGACCAATTTTGACATATTTTAAGGAAAAGGCTGATGGTCGCCATCTGCTCAGTTTACCAAACTTATGTGGTTGTCAGTGATTGGCTGGCTGAACCTCCAAACCCTGCCCCCATCCCTGAGGGTTCCTTGCCTGCCACATAGGATTGCTGAACCGGGCGGTGAGTGGATGGGTGATATGTAGCAGTACTCTTTTAATATTCTGACTTCAATAGCAGTTTCTGTATCCATGATTTGCTTTAACTTGTTGTGGACTTCTCAATCTAGAAGTACCCAAGGTTTTCCACATCTAACTTTTGAAAATGTTGTCAGAATGGTACAAGAGTGTTAGTAATAATAATTTAAACAAAAAAAAGATAACGAAGGGTTGAGAGAGGAATTTTGCTATTCTTGTGAGTTTTTTTTGGCAAATATCTAATATTACTATGTAGTGGATGGTCTTTGGAATCAACTCACTATTGGTTATCTTTAGATGTTTGATGGTATTAAGATGTAAGGATGTCAGTCCTATAATCTTTGTTAAACTTACCTATCTAAATGACTAAATTATTTCATTATTTGCAGGCGTCATGATCGATACGACCGATACTGAACTTTTATTTCAGGATGGAAGATATGAAGTGTTGAGGTCTGTGTGCTTAAGCTCTATGGCTGGTGTCACAGTGTGGTTTCGTGCCTGTGGATTCAGTTCACCTGAATACAGAGTCCTTTTATCTGGATTTCCCTGGTGGTTGATTCCAGCACTTGTGAAGGAATTTATAAGCCTGTCTAATAGAATGAAAACCTTGTTAGGTCGTTTAACTGCTTTTGGAAGTACTCTTGTGAAACGTAAAAGATAGATGCTACTCTGTTGGAAAAAATGCGTTGACTGGTAGGTTGTGTTTGGTTGCTTTCTTTCTTTATTTCTGTGTTTTTGTTTCTGCAAGCTCTATTGTTGTGAAATGTCTTTGTATATTAATGCTGGGCACGCGTTAATATGGGGGTAGAATTTGGTTCTCGCCTGCTTAAGCAACGCAAAGGTGAGGAATTTGTAAGAAAATTTATATAACTAAAGACCAGCCTTTTCAATTGCTAAGGGTTGTACTGTGTTGTTGTACTTTTTAATAATAATAATAATAATAATAATAATAATAATAATAATAATAATAATAATAATAATAATAATAATAATAATAAAAATAAAATTCTACACCAGTAGAGGAACATTTGACACTAATATGGTTATTTGAAGCATGACTGCATTTTGGTAGCTTGAAGATTTACTGGACCATTTGGTTGTCCTTGGATTTTGGGTAAATGGATGATATAGAATATGATTTGTGTAAATGTATCGTGTATTCTGTCTTCCCTAGAACTCAATGTTGTAGGTTTTTGCAAGTGATTTTCTTTTATCAAGGAGAGGTTTTATGTAAACCAATGTCGCAGTTGACCCTATTTCTCATTTGTGTAGGTTTGTGAACCCATTAACATTTAAATTTGACACCAAGTCTGGAGTAAATATGGCCACTCGCAGAGTTACCAAAATATCCTTTGAGGCGCTTGGGGATTACAGATACTCTTGGTGGACGACTCTAGCAGGTTTGCCTATATGAGCTTTGATTTAGTCGGCAGCACTTTTAACCTTCCTATAAACAAGCTTGGCAACAAAGGAGGCAGGCCTGAGGTGGAGTTTCCTTTTGATTTGCCCGGCTATCGATCAAGGAGATTTCTATTTTGGGTTCCCCGTGCAAGATTATATTGTCATTCCTCTACTATGTCATGTTTCTTCCATATGGTCATCGAAGAAGATTTTAAGAAAACTGGGAATTGGTCTATGAGGTAGGCCACCATAGGAGATGCAAAAACTAATATGAGATCTCAGTTTTTTCTAGCTCTCATCAAACTCTAGAGTCTGATGACTCAGGTTTTGTTCGCTTTGTGTCTGTGTTGTGGTTTTGTTTTTTATAAAAGATGCTTCATTGGTGGGAGAAAATGTCTCTATTCAAAATCTTCGTTGACTCACAATCAATATAGGATTAAAGATGTTATCTTTCCACAACAGTAGTCTTTTTAGTCACGAGGATTCTGTGCATGTGGAAAGGAGGTGGTTTTCACATATGGTGCCAATATTATGGTTAAGAATTCGGATGGCTCAGATGGGTGGGATGGATTGGTCTCTGCATCATACATGTCGGATATTGTTCGCTTTAGCTCGTATTAGGTGCTGCACGATTTTGTCATATGTAAAAGGCAGCATCTTGTTGGGGGGAGAGAAGGCTTCAAGCCAGAATCTCTCTTATCTTATAATCGATGTAGGATTAAAGGTATCATTCTTTCACAACATGATTCATATAGAGGATCTCAACTTCTTTGGGATTAAGGTATTAGTTGAGTCGAGGATCTAAATCCAAACATGATAAACTAATCACATGCATTCAATTATCTATATTTCTAATTTTTTCCTGTGATCAGGATCTTGGTCACACTATATATGATATGTCAGGTCTAAATATCTCGACTAGTGCAAAATCAAAAAATTTCAAAATATCTAATGATACTTTGTGTTGGCATTCTTTTCATCCCATTCGAACAAATCATAGGATCTATTGGCAGAGTTACAATAAAGAGGAGTGGTGACAAGCCAGATGGCGAGGATTGGTGCATGCGGGCATGCCACCAACATAAAAAAGTGATAAAAGAGAGAACAAAATATAGCATATATCTAGATGCCCTGATCTCGAGGACTTTCTCTACCATCACACCATCATTTATTGGAGATGAACAAGAAACGTAGTGCTGGGTTATACTAGAAAAGTATAGCACTAAGCTATGGTAAGGGTATAGTACTGAGTTATGATAGGCATTTAAGTTACACCTACTCATAGGGTAAAATATAGGGTAAAACTACGGTAAGATAAAAAAAAACAATAAATTGATTGTCAAAGGGTCCCTTAAAAAATATAATTGGATTATTTATGCTAAAATAAGATAATTACCATAGTAAACAATTGTTCTCCATATTTTGACATCCACTCCTAGTAGATTTAGTAACTGGTACCAACTATCAGGATGCCTACTCAGCACTAATTGTGAGACCAATATTCATACTCTATTAGCCTTGGCCTATTATATACCCCTTTTTTTTTGGCTTGCCTCTTCACGAGGTTGGTTGTCTCTCCTTAATTATCTTGTAGTATGATCCCATTCTCAAAGACATCTTTGAGACCAATTCGGCGAGCTTCATATGATACTCGCCCTCTCGGTTTATCCTTTCCCTTGGCAGTCCAAACAATTATGCTAATGTTGGGTGTTGACTTGATACCTAGGACTAGGAGTCTCTTCTGGTTCCACTTCAAAGTGGTCACATGCATGACGATTCTTGAATCGTCGTGTAAATGGTATATATTTGTATGGCTGAATTTTTAGTCATATTTTTTACTTCGTTTGATAGATTTTTTTTAAAAATAAAATTTGAAATTAGTTTCTTAATATGGCTGTTAGTATTAGATATCTTCGTATCTTAGTTCTAAAATATCAGTTGAGATCTTGGAACATCTCAGTTGCTTCTATAATTCATCGGGATAATGGCCACGAGCGAGACCTCAGTCTTTAAAACCTCACTGCATTTCTAGAAGTGCCGGAAAATCATTAGGCCCTCTGCATGTTTGTAATGAAATATGTTGGCATCCATAACAACAAATATAAATATTTTTAAGAGATATTTGGTTGGAAGAGTTGGAGCCTGAAACAGAAATGAAAATGGATAACTCTCATTCCAATTGTTTGGGCTTCGATTCCGATTTCGGAGAGGCTTAATGAGATGGCTCAATTTTTCTAAAATCCAATCCTGACTTGCTCCCAAGAATTCAAATCTCCATTTCGATTTCAATTTCTATCATAAATCAAATGCTTCAGGATACAGTTATTCTGATTTCCATTACAATCTATCCAATTTCGGCTTACGAACTAAACACTCTCATAGAGTTATCGCTATCGATGTTAGACTGCTGAGTGAGGCTTAATGAGATGGCTCAATTTTTCTAAAATCCAATCTTGACTTGCTCCTAAGAATTCAAATCTCCAATTCGATTTCAATTTCCATCGTAAATCAAATACTTGAGAGGATACAGTTATTCTGATTTCCATTACAATCTATCCAATTCCAACTCACGAACTAAACATTAACACTCTCATAGAGTTATCGCTATCGATGTTAGACTGCTGAATTGCAAGCTAACGATATTTGTTTTTTCCCTTATTTTTATTCGAAGGGACTAAGCTAGTGATATTAGGCCAATTGAATTACATGTCTTGATTGTTCTACTTACACTGCCACAAGTATCGCTTTTCTAACATCTATAAATCACTGTTAGCACGTTAAATGGGGTCTCTGTGCCATGTAAGATGGATAACATCAATGCAGGTTAGACAGATACATTGTTTTATCCATCCTCCATTAAAAATGCTGTACTCATGAGTTAATAATGTTGTATCCCGTCTGAAATCAATAGTTGACTTGCTCTCAGAAATCACTCATTTCCATTTTCATTTACCTTGATTTTGTTCCTTAACATGGTAAGCATGGTTCAGACAAGAAACTCATTACTTCGAGTAATTCCCTAACAAGCTCAGCCTCAGCCTCATCAATTATGTGCCATGTATAAAATTCTTTAAAATTATTATTACACCACAAAAGCACCAAGATCTTTCGTAACCAACTCTTTTACATTGTTTGCTTATAATGGGATTAGGGGTGAAAGTTAATCGAATAGTATCTGTCTAAATCTATTTTCATATCTGAATACATTCGAACATGAATAGAAATTTAAGCACCCAATTAATATTTGTATCTATATCTATATTTATCAAAAAAAAATATAAATATGAATATATAACCATCCAATCCATATCTGAATATCCGATTCTATTTATAAACTTATTTAATTTTATATTTCACTCACAAAATTTTAAGAAAAATACAAAATTATATTAAAATATTGTTAATTTGATTTATCATTCACTTAACAATATCTTTAATTATATGGTCATAAAATTTATTTATACAACTTATTTCTATATTTATATCCATACCTCTTGTATCCAATTAAGATCCCTATCTTATTCGTTAAACAAAATAAATATATATATAGATATACTGATATTCCATCAGTATCTGATCCAATTTTAACCCATGACACAGACAAGAAGAAATAAAAAGTAAAGGGAAAGTAGAGAGAGGAAGAGAAAAGAAGAGCAAACTCTTTCTGGGATGCACAGGAAAGGACAAGAACATGGACCATTTGTGCAGAAAGTTAGAGAAGCCATTTCTCAGCAAGTCAAAAAAGAGTGGAGTTATTTGGAACGCATCTCTTTTCCACTATTGTATCCCTAGAGAATACAACCTGGCCCATTTTTCCAGTCAAAAATTGCAGCGCTATTTCACCTCTTGAAAGATATCCCTCCTCTGTTCCTGGAACATCAATAAACATATTCTGGATTAGGAACTCTGTATTTCAAACTCCCAAATTAAGCAGGTCATTGATGAAACAAAGTAGATAAGTCAAATTGCTTGCACAGCATAGAGATCAACATTATGGTGCTATTGCTAGCTCAGGGAATGTGCTCCATACCAAGGAAAATTTGAGACCATGGTGGAATATAACATGAATTGTTATTGCAAGAATCCTATCTTAAAGGCATCACGTGCTTCGATGGTCACATAAGCAAGAAGAGAATCAATACACCCCAACACCTTGCAACCGCTACCTTTTTCTGCAGAGTAATTAGCATTATCTTATAATATTATGCTAGTTGATGTTCAGAACATGCTCTCTTGTTACAAAAGTGTTCTCATAACTTGCAATGCATTTTACCCCCAAAAAATGTAGGATATAATAGTTAGAACAACCAACCAATGCCAGCAAGAAGAGTACATGTGAGATACATCTGAAAAATATAGAGTCGTCAGTCAGCATTCCTGATGCTTCCCCTTTTCTTCACTTCAAAACCATGTGTTATTTCTTGCACCTATTTTCCAATGTGGACCTGTGTCTGAAAAATGGTAATTATGCTATTCATGCCTCATTTTGCATGACAACATCCATGGTACCCTTATGCTGCTTTCAAGAATTAGATTCCTGAAGGAAGATGAATCAATCACCAAGTAATCCTCATACAACATTACTGATGCTACCAGGCCCTGTTACTCTGCTGAAATTACTGCTGTGTCTGTCATCCGATGTGTGTTGGTACCAGCCAAAACTTGTCTTAGATCCACAATCCAGAGCAGCAAATGTAGTTCTCACATTTGAGGGATGCAACTTTCAGATTTTGCGCTCCCTGATTGATACTACCTCCCAAGCATGCCTAAGAACTGAAGTTTATGAGTCCTGCAAGTTAATGCTGCTCCATCAACTTCTTTACTCTTTCTATACAACTGCAGAAACAGTTGACAACATCAATAAGAGATTCTATCACCATTATCTTTTGGAAATCTAACTCCACATGCAAATAGGTAAACTAAGAAGAGTTAAGCTATGCTTTAAATTTGATACCTCTTTGGAAAAGAAGGCAGCAGCTCCTCTACAGCTTGAATAAGAACCTGAGCCTTCAAATCCACTTTCGGAGTATTCAACAGAACTTCCGCACCTGATCACAAGAATGGGACACAATACAACTTGTTCATTCAATAAACTTTGATATCATATTTATGGACAGAATTATAATAAAAGATTTAACTAGGGATCTTAAAAATACCTTGTGAATCTATGGGAGATAATCCACCTCTAAGATAAGATCTTGTCATCACATCTACATCTCTGCCTTCAAATTGCAGAAACTTGTCCAGCATACAGCCAATTAGCCCATGCGCAAACACAGCTGTCCTGTCACAGATATCCTGGACTGCTATGTCACCCGTGCTTGCTGTCCTGTGAAAACAATTTTTAATATTAGGCCTTAGAAACTTTTCGGGATCGGGATAGAGGGCAGCCATTTTGTTATGCTCCAATTTAGGGTCTTTAAGGATACTGCAGGTGGTATTTCTTGCAGCTGCAGCAAGCTGAGAAGAGTCTGTGCCGCTAGCGGTGATGGGAGTGGAATTAGGTCTTGAATCCCCAAAAGTCTCCGCTTCATCACTTGAACAAGAATCATATGTTTGCTTGTGTTCACAGTCATCAGAACCAGAGAAATAGTCACTTGCTGACAATTCAAAATCATCACTCTCACTGCTCTCATCAGTTCCAAGCCCCCCTGCACATGCAACTCCACATTCATCATCAATACTATGGTCCGGAATCAGGTCCAATATAATTTGCTTAAATTGACTGCTCACAGACAACACAGCCTCTACCTCCTCTTCTCTTGTCTCTTTGGAAAACATGCAGGGTCGACGCTTCGACGTCCCATTGATAAAAGAAAGAGCACTCTGTACTTCCTTTGGAATATTTATTTCATCACATGCAAACAAATACTCCTTCAAATAATTTTTAAGAGATATCCTGAATCTCCTTGTGGGAACTCTAGCTTCTGGATCCACTAAAGGTTTCAAGGCTTTCAGATCAGCATATCTGAATTTCGGGAATGACCATATAGCATTTAAAAACCCATGCTGCAAGCCTACTATATCTGGTGGAAAGGGGTAAAATGTTGATGTTAGCATTTCGATACTTCCTGATTTTAGCTTGAGAGACAAAAGCATGACTGACAGTGCCTTAGCTAATCGTTCCGGCAGGTCGTCCCCTTCCTTAACTTTTGAAAGAGAATCTTCACATCTTTTCCTCACTCGTTTTAAAAGCATATCCTTTTTAGAGCCATAAAGGACAGGTGGAAATTGAGGGACAATTGCTAGACCTTTGAGCCTTCTATTCATTGCAATAAGGTCCTGAATAGGCATTTCACCAAGTCTTTCCAAGACCTTGTAAATAGCCGAAAGAAGAGGTGGAGAGATTGGAGTGGTGAGCGTCAAATGTTTCTCCTGAAAATTGCATGGGTTTCTGAAAATATCTGATAACTTTTTCAGCACAGTCGGATTGTGTTTAAAATTTGATTCCGTAAAATATCTTCGAAGATAATTCTTTATGACCTTTCTCATCCTCGGATGGGTTTTCTTGAAGCTAACATTGTTGTTGCTGACTATGTTAGCCACAGCACATAGTGCATCGTTGTTCAAGTTGTCAATCATTACTGAAAATGTCTTTAAGCTGGGTGGGTTTACAGAGTTACTCTCCATGTTATGCATGCCAAAGTGTTGCAGGTAATCCTGAACCACATGGTGTGTCCCTTGACCATTATGATATGATCCAAAGCACCTCTCCACATTAGCTCTTACAATCTCCGAGGAAACCTGAAAAAGGAAATGGTGTATAAGAAATAAAAAAAGGACAACAAATACATAATTGTTGATCATCTGAATGTGTAAAAACATCTAAGACCCTTATCAAGGGTCAAATTTGATGTAGAGCATTTATTTGACATAACAAATCACAAAAATTTACAGTAGTTAAATTTTCAATTATAATGACTTATAATTACTGTGCTTACTGGTTTTAAATAAACCTAGATCAGTTTCATCAGAATTCATTGGACTGTCTTCTCACTGGGTTTCCTAGTTTTAATGAAGCAGAAACAGATTCAGGTACAAACTGAAACTACAAAGATCCTGATATCACATTCATATTACAATCTAACTTCCTACATTATCAACAATGAAACATATCATATGCTTGACCAATAAGCTGATAAAATTGAAACAGACAACTTTTTGTATATCATGATATGTAAAAGTTGTCCAAACAAAGCCCAAGCACACCCGCACACTCTAGTAGAAATTCAACAACACAAACTCTAATAGAAATTTGATGCAGCTTGTTAGGTGCGAAATGAGAATCTAAGATTCCTTCAGAATGTCTTTAGATCTTCTCAATGGAACAAACATCAGACTGAATCCTAATACCAAGTTTACGTTGGTGTAGCAATTTGGAAAGATTCTGCAATTTTTCTGATGACAGTCAAACCATTTGCTACCTCTTAAATGGATCAGTACCTACTGAAAGTGGAGAGAATTGATAGGAAAATAATAAGGAAAAGGTAATGCAAGGTCAACATGCAGACAATTTGTCAACAAGGATTTGTACAAGAATCCTTGTAAGCAAGCCATCCAAATCTTCAGGACCAGCCAATCACTTCTTTTTCTGAAGTTGCTGCATCAAAAGGCAAATTCCAGAGGTATTCATTTGGCATGAATACTCCATAAATCAAGGAATAGATGCATAGAGAAACACAGACATGCTTTTGCAAGCTTCAATGAACTAAAGCATCAAATTTGAAATTAAATTGCAGATCATGAATATTATTCAATGATGCATTTTGAATTATCTTTACTTTATGGGATAAAGGAAGACTATTGTTAAATCACCAATTATACAATCCTACAAAGATTTAGGATTGATAACACTTATTCACATGTTATCTGATTGAGTTGCTCTCTCTCTCTCTCTAGTTCTCTCTCTCTTTTTGTGTGTGTGTGTGTGGGGAGGGCTACAAGCACAATCATGGAAAGGATGGTCATGTAACAACTAGTGCTTGGCAAGTGTTAGTACAGCACCAAGGGTATATAAAGTACCAGTTCCCTACAAGGATGGTTTCGTATGCTTGGCATGGACATGTATTCTTCAATGGTTCAACCCCTCCTTGCGACTGCGGTTGTAAGACCTCATGCACACCCTTGCATGTTCAAAGCATGCTTTCATATTTTCATCATATAAAACAAACACAGTCCACTTAGATAATTGTTTTTACATGCAAGAAAAAAAAGCATCCATAAGGCAATAGATAGAGCAGCTATTAGCGATTTAATCGTGCAACGTACATACATTTTATGCAAATTCTCGGTATCACAATCTCAATGAATTCACCTATGACTGCAGTATTGTAGCAGAAACATTTCTGACTATTAGATTATTGTTAGGAATTTGGGTAAGTCATGGAATGGCATCACCATGCTATTGTTATTAGTTTAAGTCAAATTTTGTAACCTTTAGAACAAGGACATGAATTTCTCATGCACCAACACTTCTTTTTTTCCCCCTATACTTGAGCAAGACCCAGGATTTCAAACCTGTACCTCCTCCATGGCCAAGCCTTTGGGGGAGAGGTGCCAACCAACCGAGCAAACAATTGTTAGCCTCATTCATCAATAATTCAACCATCAAGATTTCAAACAAAGACATCTCATTGCACTCCTTCCCAAATGAATGATACCATTAGCACCAATCAGAGCTCAAATTTTTAGAGCTAAGCAATTTATGAAAAGTCAGCAACTAACCTCATCACTCCTAATGTCTGATTCCAGCAAGTACCTGCACAGACACCAAAATATCTATCCTTAGATTAGACTCTCATTTCTTGTAACAGAGAGAACAAATCAAAACAGATACCATCGCTCAGAAAAAACAGCAACAATGGAAAGTAGTCAAAACGGTCTATTGGGCTGTTCTGTTTTCAGTTAGTTTTGAGCTCTAATCCAAAAACCAATGGAGAAGATAAAAAATCTTGGAATTGCAGATGGCCCTTCTGTATCAGTTTCTTAAGAATCAATATTTTTCTATCATCTCCCTTTTATAGAAGAACTGATGTACGTTATATAAAGCCATCAAAAGACATAAAACATGTATAAGTTTTGGATAAATTTACAATCTAAAAGACTAACATAAAAATTATGGGCTAGAAAAGATACCCATGCTACCGACTCAACCAATCAGGAATGCATTGAGGAAACTGGAAAACAAGTCCAATATGTACTGATTCATTGAGCCTACAGGATTTTGGGGAAGGAATTGAATATTCTGGCTGGCTTCAACAATGATGCAAAAGAAAATAAACCAAGAATCCACGTACATCAACAATAAAATGGATTTGTTAGCACCCAATGATGACAAGCAATTATCTTAGCAACGCATGGAAAGGAGCATGAATCCTCTTAATTTCCTACAACCGCTGTTTTACTAAATAAAAATTTTATGATACATCTAACCCTTCCCAAACCCTACAATGAAGGGAACCTCTTGCGCTGCACTGCCCTATTTAAAAATTTTGTAATATGGGTCTTCATCTTAAAAAAGCTTTATGTCCTATCACAGTTTCAGTTAACTCTAAACAGAACAGTTTCATTTAAATCTATTATGGATGTTCAACATTCATCACATCCAGATTTTCACCCTATTTCAGTATTGCCATGGTTCCTCCTTTTCTTGACCGTTATACACAAACCTATGTCCCAGCTTTTAGGTTAGAAAACAATAATTTTGCCTGAAAATTCATACTACGAAGAAGCACCTAGTCAAAAACTAATTAAGGCTAAAGTACAAACAAGACAGAAATACATGAATGAAAAGTACTAGCAAGATGAACCTAGGAATATGCACCAAAATATGAAAGACTCGTCAGGTAGAGTTGCTGAAAGCCTCGGTATCAAAAACTACTGTTGAAATGCCGACTTTTTCCAGACTCGATAAACAGTTTATACGTGGTCAGTAATCTCTCTTTTTTACATATTCCCCATAGGACAAATCTTATATGCAATAGCTAAATCATAGAGAAGCAAAAGAACAAAGCATGTATAACAGAACTCAGAGCATGGGTGGATGCTTAGTTGCAGTGCTTCACATTAGCCGACCACTCAGCATACTCATAAAAAAATATAGTAAGAAGGTGACAGATAAAAGCTTAACTAGAACATCAATATAGAAATAGCCACATATGAATTGAGCGCAAATAATCAATTATTTCATCATAAAAGAACCATATATTAACACAGTCTTTCAAATATCAAATCCTTATGGTCCCAAACATGGTTGACTATATTGCCTTGAACCGTCCAGTTCAGGGCCTACTGAACCAGACCGATGGGGAATTAGAACAATTTGCTCTATTGGCATGGTAAACAAGCTGAACCCAATTAGAAAAGCTCCTCAATTAGCCCTTTTCTTTAAATAAGCTTAACCCAATCCAGCAATCCCTCATGATTAGCACATCGATTAAATAGGCCATGTCACCACTGGATTTACGATCCCCCCCCCAAAAAAAAAACTCTCGGAAACGCTATCCATCCATCGTCGCTACTCCATTGCAAATCCCCTTGGCACCTTCACCTCCTCTGCCCCCTCAGCCCCTCTCGTTCTCCCCCCTCCCTCTTGGTCCCCCAATGAAGCCCTTCGAAACCCTCGCTTCTCTCCTACCTCCACTTGCTGCCAATGTTTTCAGAATCAGACCGAACCGGCCGGGTCGACCGGTTGGACCGGGGACCGGTTTTAATCCCGAAGCGAAACTTGGGTTGGACCTGGTTGATATTCAACCCGCAAAAAATCGGTAAGAACCGTTGAACCGGTTGGCCCGTGATGAACCGACCGGACGACAGGTTAATCGTTTGCGGATAAAAAACCACCGAGGGTATTCTAATTCTCTAGATTGGTCTCGACTCTGTCTACGACGTCTTTCGGTCTTCGTTTCTTTTCTTCTATTCGTTGTTGCCGCCCAAAGGCCAGAGCCCTAGCCTCGTCGTCGTCGCCTACTGGACAAGCGCCATGGTCTCTGCCTCTCTGCAATCTAAAGCCCCAAAGTAGGTGCTCGATTTCGATCACTGCACCTGCCCTGCCACTCGCCAACCCCTACCCTCCACTGACCTCATCCCCAACCTCACCCTCCGTTGCCTCATCCATCTCTGGTCCTCCTCCTCCACCGCTGCCGACAAGATTCCTCCACCGATCCCCTCCCCGCTCTCCGCGATCTCACCGCCTTCTTCTCCAACCCCATCATCGAGGACCCCAAGAAGAATCGCCTCCTCGCTGTGGGAGGCCTCGCGGAGATCTCGAGGCGATCCATCCCATCTTCGATCTCGTTTTTCCTTCCTCCTGTCGTCGATCTCGATGTCCAATGCTCCCGAGCTTGTTTCTCCGTCCTCCCCCTGCTTTCGAGAGAGAAATCTAGCACCTTCGGGCCTCTTCCAATCAGGTCTCTTCTTGACGGCAAGGAATGCAAGGAAGGCGTCGCTACCTCTTCCAAGCCTCGTCTTCCAAGGCATGTATTTTTTTTTCTTTTTTTCTCTCCCTGGAGGCCTTTTTGATGCATAATGTATTTGGGTGTTTGTGATATTGTTTCCATTGCGAATTCTTACCGCATCATGATCAGATAGTTCGTTTTTTTCCTATTTTTTGTGCGAGGTGTGCGATTCTTATTTATTTTATTTTATTTTTGGGTTCCTTCCCTGAGGAAAGATTGGGACTTGGTGGTTCTGGGATGGATTTCTACAGCGCACCACTCTTAAGCTTGTAAAATCAAGATCCAAGCATATGTTTACTTGCTGTTTGGTCGTGATCTCCGCTCTTTTGGCGGATCTGGATGGATCCATGTCCGCCCATATCGCTGTTCTCCAGAATGGGAGGGCCTACTCTCTCCCAGAATGGCAAAATCCCGGATCAATTGATTGGGCCGACCGGTTGACCTGGTTGACCCCTGACCCTTTTTTCATTCCAGTCCGATGTCCGATCCGATTTTGAAAACATTGCTTGTTGCTGCCAACGCCCTCCACCTTTTGGCCTTTCTCCTATTACCCATCCTTCCTCAGATAGAGCCGTCAATCCTGGAAGACCAACCAAGCGAGTCCCTCCCCCCTCTCTCTCCCTCCCTCCTTCCTCTTCCCCCACTCCCTCTCCCTCCACCATCTTCCTGTCCAGCTCTTTCCCTCTCCCTCCCCATGGTTTGGTATGCCGCAGTTCAGCATGGTATGAATTGGTAGTATACCATACTGGTCGCCGGCCAATACGCCTGTCAGTATTGGTTTTACCATCCTTGGTCCTAAAAACTCCAACTCCTCTCTATTCAATTTGCCTCAATATCACATGTCCATTTTGCTTAAAAAAATGGAACTAATGATGGTGTGTGATTCGAGTCTCAATATCAGGAACTAGCACAAGATATTACATAGTCCTATGTATTTGGATGTGTCTATTATCGGTTTTACTATGACATTTAACAAACAAAAAGGATTTATTATGTTTCCAAGTTCCAATAGAATAATATACTAAGAGACAAATTACATGTAATTTATGAAACATGTCCATGATTTGAGCCAAAGTCACACTTTTATGTCATAAAAGAAGCACAATTTACAAAAACATCCATCAAAATGTTAATTTAAATGGATCCCAAATAAAAACCATCCCAATTGGTTAAGACTTGGTTTGCAAGATTCTGGAATTCTTTGAAGCAGATTAAGAACTATTCATTTGGAATAATCCAGTAGAATCCTAAGAGAACTAACACTCGTATATGCGACAGCAAATGCTAGATACGATACCAACACCAAGTGAAAGAATTCTAGGAAGGAAGAGGATAATATTTCTGTGCTTCCTTCCTAACAAATGTTCCATTCTCTTAAATGATGGAAGAAATCTAATTTCTAAAAAAAATCAGCATCATAGACTTATGGATTTAAATTCCCATCCTTACTGTACCATATCTAACTCATCAGCATAGTGAACGAGTACAGTTGAGTGTGCAAGCCTATGCCGATGTATCTTTACAATATTGATGCATCCCACCTTGGTATGAATTAAGTAGGAATGTAGGATTAACACAGTCTCATACAGGCAGCTGACATCTCACGTCCTCATTTTAACTTACACACGACCATTCTGAACAGAATTTTCTTATATACATAGTCCAGAACTCTACATAGTCTAGAACTCTTCCCCTGCTGAATTTACTTTTATGACTTGAAGACCCAAACTTCAAAAACATGATAATGATTTTTTAAAAAGAAATCATCATTTTGTTTCAATCTAAATGTGAAACTCATGAAATCCTGTAGTACATAAGCTCATAATGGTACCACCAAGGCACCAAGTTACATATGACCTTCCTCTAGTATTGGTAGTATTTGTACAACACTTGTTTCTAGTTTTGAAGGGGCGGGAAAGCCATAGAGTGCCTTTAAAATATATGCTCTTGCTCTCCTCAGATCTTGGGCTCTCCAATCTCAATCCAGACAACAATAAATCTAGACATTTCGATGTAGTTACCCTCATATATGACAAAGAAGGAAACTGAAATCATATGTTAGCTATGTAGATTTGATTTCAATCAACCTTTGAGGAAGCAGACATATTTGGTATATTTGGGTTGAGTAGGGGAAAACTAGGACTACATGTCAATGCCTAGTCACATTTTAGATCCTCGAAACCTGGTATGACTAGTCCAAAATGTGCATTTCAGATGAAATTTCAATCATAAAATAAATAAAGGACAAGAAAGTACAATTTATAATCTTGATTGAATATCATAAGATCCCCTTTTCCTTTTACATATTAGAGGTCCATACTTATAATGCCAATAAAAAGTGAAAAGCTCCAGCAGCAATTCTTTAAATATCCTGTAAATTCATATAGCAGTGAAATATAAAGATTGTCAGACTCGATCCAACTGACACATCCCTGAAATTCTCCAGATGTAGAATATTTAAATCTGATGAATCAAATGTAGGATTTATATATCACAAAAACTACAGATAAAAATTAGGCAAATCCTAGCAATGATAAATCAATAACACATTGTTCAGACAGCCTCAACCAGGTAACAACCTATAAATGCAGCAGAGACCATCCATTAAGCATGACAAGATATCTGAAGTGCCACTGCCAGCTCATCTTATAGACAACTAAGCATCAAACAGAAAGATGTCTATGCATGACAAGCTGGTTCTCATGTCACCAAGGAAATGCCATTAGCAAACCAGAAAAACTTCTATAAAGCTAGGCCTGTAAAGCATAATGTTAACTCATGTAACCAATTGTAAATACATAGGCATTCTTTTGCAGGGGCACCAGCATCTGTAAGCCAAAGCAGTACCTAAAATTTGGAGCAACATTTGTGTGACAAATCATTATGTAATGCAGGGGTATCAACGAAAATATTGGTGTAAACCTAGCACTCAATAAGTTTGCGGAACAAGGCCCCATAACAATCATACATAAGTCTATTGAACAAGATTAAACAAGCTTCCTTTATAACCCAAATCTCTGCAAATTGTTTTGCTGCAGGATCTCAATCAGACTCAACATGGCTGACAAGCTAAATTGATGGCACGATTTAAAATATTTTAGGATAGTATGCTATTTATTAGATTGGAAGGAAAAAAAATTGATCGCTTACACATCTGTCAAATGCTTTGGTCTTTTGGACTTCTTTTGACTGCTCTCGGATGTAGACATGATTACAGGTCCCAACAACCACCTGCACAAGGATCATGCGCTATTTCTTATCAGCTAAATGAAATATTTAAAGTATTTTCAACTTTTACAAAACAAAAAACATCTTCTAGATAACTCATTAAGCCACAAGCGAATCACATATAAATAAGGTTAGATATATGACCTCTGTGATTTCTTACTGTCAAGGGTGGTACCATAACCAATTTTACCATTTTCATTTCCTTTCTTTCATAGTTAAAATCTCCAACACAGGTTTCCATGCTCATTTGAATTCCTAGATGCTTCTAGCTTTCTATTACTCTCTTCTATTGAAACTATATTTCTAGAAAACCCATTTTTGATTGAATTAACTAAGTTACTTTTTTTCATTTTCACCCTTGAAACATATTTTTCATATATAAACTCAAAAACAAACCCCAAATACCTTAGTTCATCCCAATATATAAAAAAATTTATATAACTTTGATTAGAGGCTTCTGGGCATTTGGATTTCATATTCCTTTTGTATCTTCGATTCCTCATTCTGTCTCCATGGTATACCCTATGAATTAAGCGATATCTGATTCATGAAATAGATGCAATATGGCATCATTTAATATCAAAGAGCTCCATCATAAAGGGCTTGTTTGGTGCAGGAAGAATTTTCCCTCACTAGAATGTTTTTTCTAGGAAGCTGATGCCCTGGTATATGATGCATGAGAAAATGATTTTTGTAGGTTTGGTTGACCATGAAAAAGTGGTATGTTCCAGAGTGGCTTATATTTGGTTGAGCATCTATTTTATTAAAAAATTTGTATAAAATACCTATTATATCCTTAACAAAAACCTTATCCAATTCTTTCTAAAAGCTTAAGGGAATAATTGGAAAAAAAATTATCCCAATTCCCCGTCAATGGAAATTGGACTTTTCCATGTCCCATATGGATTTTTCTTTTCCATGAAATGTAACCATCTTTTTTCCATGAGAATGCCACTTTCCCATCTCTCCTTTGAAAACTCCAACCAAATATGAGGCCTTTCATCATTTTCCCATTGGCCACACTTCCCCCCTCCTCTTCCCATGAACCAAACGAGTCAAAAGTGCTAGAGCTAAAATTAGAGAAATTGACAAGAATGAGCTGGCTAGATGATAAAATTTTAGATTGGGTTAGAGGCAAACATATCACAAACATTGTTTTCATTTCTCATATAGTAAGAAATGCTTAACAGCCACATTTGTGTGTGTACCTCTTGTGCTAATGTGTAAGTGGTCACAACAAAAATACATTGCCATATGATGTCCCTTTATCAACAAACTCAAGATTGCAAAGCATTTGTATACTGAACTTTATCAGAAATTCAAAAATAAACCAAAACATGCTGCAAAATCCATCATCACACAAAAAATTATATTGGTTGACTAAAATAAACACGATGTAGACAAGTATCATTCTGCTATGGCACTATTATAGAGTCATGCAAAATTATATGAGGGGTATATCCTTTTAAGAGCTTAGCATTTACTAAGCTTCAAAGTTTGGATCGGCAAATGAAACAACCAACAATTGCTGTTTCATGTTTTCCAATTTTTCCACCCATTCTTTTGGGGAATATACTACTGACTGCAAAGTTTTCATCTCAGTTTAATTTAGAGACCATATTCTATCCAAAGGATAACCATAACATCAGCGTAGCCACAAAAAACTCTGCTAATGTGATAGATAAAGTATAAAATTTTCCGGCAATTAAAGGAAAAAGGATGGAACTTTATGCAATGAAAAAAGAGAGTGCCATTTGACAAACCTCCTTTTCTTATCTAGCAGATCATCCTTATGCCAGAGGAGCGACCATAACCTTTTAGCTTCTTGAAACGATACATCCATCGCTTAGATCTGGGTCACGGAATCCAACTCAACCACTGCCTCAACCGCACCGACACTGCTCTCCTTCCCCGACGGATTCAATCCAGGAATCGCCGGTTGGCCGATGAACACCTCCTCGCTCTGCTCGTGGAGTAGAACTCGGTACCGGCCGAAGAAGAAGAAGACGAGGACCGTATTCCCGACGAGGTCTTCCGCCGCGTCCTCGTGCCCTCCTTATTGCGGTCCGTAGGCCGCGGGGGGAAGGGGGAGGGATTAATGGCAACGGGTACGGTAACCGTAAACTTTGCCCTATCTGAATCCGTTTAAAATTTTCCTACCCGAATCCGTTCCCAAACCCGATTACGAAATCTAATCTAATATATATGGTGACGCGGGCCTCCGAAACGGAGAGGATCGGAGTGGGTGGGGGGAGACATAGCGAAGGAAGCGAGGGTCCGAGTCGCCGAGGCGCTTGATCTTGGCGCTGACGGAGTTGAGATTATAGGCGGAGGCGGTGGCAGTGGAGAAAAGAAGAAGAAAAGGAGGGGGAGGAGGAGGAAGGAAAAAAAAAAAAGATGAGGAGAAGAGAGCGTGGGAGAGGGAGACCGTGCGGGAAAGGAGCGCGCAACGGGAAAGGAGACGGGCGAGTGGAGGTGGATCGGGTTGGTATATAACACGCACACTCACAAAAAAAGAGTTAACGTGGCCTAGCTCGTGAAGGGTAAACACGCGGAAGATAATAATTTCAGGGGGATTTGGAGTTCTTGGACGAATAGGAGAATCAAATCAATTAATCATGAAAAGGAATGATAAAGGTCGAAAGGCAGCCCGTACTAAGACGGAAGGAAGGAAGCATATAATTAAAAAAATGAAAAGAATTTTTTTTAAAAATAATTTTGAAAGGAAAATTTTTTTTTTTTTTTAAACCTCGCATCATGGGTTATAAAACGGAGGCCTCTGCGTTGGCAGGGCCTCCGTTTGACGTGTGTGGTTTTGGGAGAAGGGGAGGGAGCCACGTCAACGGGTACGGTAACCGCAAACTTTGTCCTACCTGTATACGAATCCGTTTAAAATCTTCCTACCCGAATCCGTTCCCAAACCCGATTACGAAATCTAATCTAATATATGTGGTGACGCGGGTCTCCGGAGCGGAGAGGATCGGGGTGGGTGGGGGGAGGCGTAGCGGAGGAAGCGAGGGTCCGAGTCGCCGAGGCGCTTGATCTTGGTGCTGACGGAGTTGAGATTATAGGCGGAGGGCTCGAAGATGAGGGCGGGGTCGGGGCTGGGGTGGATGGGCGGGGGGCAGGATCCCGGCCCAGGCGATGGTGCCGGATTACAGACGAAGTAGGAGGGGCGGTGGAAAGGGGGCGAAGCAGCAAAGGAGGCCGTTGGATGAGGATTAGACGATGATCGTAGGGTGGGGGAGAAAGGAGAGGGAGGGGTCGGGGAGGGCGTGGGCGATCGGGTCGAAGGGGCTGAAGGACAGGCGGGAGGTGGCGAAGGAGAAGATGCCGGAGATGAGCGGTGGCAGTGGAGAAAAGAAGAAGAAAAAGAGGGGGAGGAGGAGGAAGGAAAAAAAAAAGAGGTGAGGAGAAGAGAGCGTGGGAGAGGGAGACCGTGCGGGAAAGGAGCGCGCAACGGGAAAGGAGACGGGCGAGTGGAGGTGGATCGGGTTGGTATATAACACGCACACTCACAAAAAAAGGGTTAACGTGGCTTAGCTCGTGAAGGGTAAACACGCGGAAGATAATAATTTCAGAGGGATTTGGAGTTCTTGGACGAATAGGAGAATCAAATCAATTAATCATGAAAAGGAATGATAAAGGTCGAAAGGCAGCCCGTACTAAGACGGAAGGAAGGAAGCATATAATTAAAAAAATGAAAAGAATTTTTTTTTAAAAATAATTTTGAAAGGAAATTTTTTTTTTTTTTTTAAACCTCGCATCCCATGCATGTGTTATAAAACGGAGGCCTCTGCGTTGGCAGGGCCTCCGTTTGACGTGTGTGGTTTTGGGAGAAGGGGAGGGAGCCACGTCAACGGGTATGGTAACCGCAAACTTTGCCCTACCTGTATACGAATCCGTTTAAAATCTTCCTACCCGAATCCGTTCCCAAACCCGATTACGAAATCTAATCTAATATATGTGGTGACGCGGGTCTCCGGAGCGGAGAGGATCGGGGTGGGTGGGGGGAGGCGTAGCGGAGGAAGCGAGGGTCCGAGTCACCGAGGCGCTTGATCTTGGCGCTAACGGAGTTGAGATTATAGGCGGAGGGCTCGAAGATGAGGGCGGGGTCGGGGCTGGGGTGGATGGGCGGGGGGCAGGATCCCGGCCCAGGCGATGGTGCCGGATTACAGACGAAGTAGGAGGGGCGGTGGAAAGGGGGCGAAGCAGCAAAGGAGGCCGTTGGATGAGGATTGGACGATGATCGTAGGGTGGGGGAGAAAGGAGAGGGAGGGGTCGGGGAGGGCGTGGGCGATCGGGTCGAAGGGGCTGAAGGACAGGCGGGAGGTGGCGAAGGAGAAGATGCCGGAGATGAGCGGTGGCAGTGGAGAAAAGAAGAAGAAAAGGAGGGGGAGGAGGAGGAAGGAAAAAAAAAAAGGTGAGGAGAAGAGAGCGTGGGAGAGGGAGACCGTGCGGGAAAGGAGCGCGCAACGGGAAAGAAGACGGGCAAGAGGAGGTGGATCAGGTTGGTATATAACACGCACACTCACAAAAAAAGGGTTAACGTGGCTTAGCTCGTGAAGGGTAAACACGCGGAAGATAATAATTTCAGAGGGATTTGGAGTTCTTGGACGAATAGGAGAATCAAATCAATTAATCATGAAAAAGAATGATAAAGATCGAAAGGCAGCCCGTACTAAGACGGAAGGAAGGAAGCATATAATTAAAAAAATGAAAAGAATTTTTTTTTAAAAATAATTTTGAAAGGAAAAATTTTTTTTTTTTTTAAACATCGCATCCCATGCATGGGTTATAAAACGGAGGCCTCTGCGTTGGCAGGGCCTCCGTTTGACGTGTCTGGTTTTGGGAGAAGGGGAGGGAGCCACGTCAACGGGTACGGTAACCGCAAATTTTGCCCTACCTGTATACGAATCTGTTTAAAATCTTCCTACCCGAATCCGTTCCCAAACCCGATTACGAAATCTAATCTAATATATGTGGTGATGCGGGTCTCCGGAGCGGAGAGGATCGGGGTGGGTGGGGGGAGGCGTAGCGGAGGAAGCGAGGGTCCGAGTCGTCGAGGCGCTTGATCTTGGCGCTGACGGAGTTGAGATTATAGGCGGAGGGCTCGAAGATGAGGGCGGGGTCGGGGCTGGGGTGGATGGGCGGGGGGCAGGATCCCGGCCCAGGCGATGGTGCCGGATTACAGACGAAGTAGGAGGGGCGGTGGAAAGGGGGCGAAGCAGCAAAGGAGGCCGTTGGATGAGGATTGGACGATGATCGTAGGGTGGGGGAGAAAGGAGAGGGAGGGGTCGGGGAGGGCGTGGGCGATCGGGTCGAAGGGGCTGAAGGACAGGCGGGAGGTGGCGAAGGAGAAGATGCCGGAGATGAGCGGTGGCAGTGGAGAAAAGAAGAAGAAAAGGAGGGGGAGGAGGAGGAAGGAAAAAAAAAAAGGTGAGGAGAAGAGAGCGTGGGAGAGGGAAACCGTGCGGGAAAGGAGCGTGCAACGGGAAAGGAGACGGGCGAGTGGAGGTTGATCGGGTTGGTATATAACACGCACACTCACAAAAAAAGGGTTAACGTGGCTTAGCTCGTGAAGGGTAAACACGCGGAAGATAATAATTTCAGAGGGATTTGGAGTTCTTGGACGAATAGGAGAATCAAATCAATTAATCATGAAAAGGAATGATAAAGGTCGAAAGGCAGCCTGTACTAAGACGGAAGGAAGGAAGCATATAATTAAAAAAATGAAAAGAATTTTTTTAAAAAATAATTTTGAAAGGAAATTTTTTTTTTTTTTAAACCTCGCATCCCATGCATGTGTTATAAAACGGAGGCCTCTGCGTTGGCAGGGCCTCCGTTTGACGTGTGTGGTTTTGGGAGAAGGGGAGGGAGCCACGTCAATGGGTACGGTAACCGCAAACTTTGCCATACCTGTATACGAATCCGTTTAAAATCTTCCTACCCGAATCCGTTCCCAAATCCGATTACGAAATCTAATCTAATATATGTGGTGACGCGGGTCTCCGGAGCGGAGAGGATCGGGGTGGGTGGGGGGAGGCGTAGCGGAGGAAGCGAGGGTCCGAGTCGCCGAGGCGCTTGATCTTGGCGCTGACGGAGTTGAGATTATAGGCGGAGGGCTCGAAGATGAGGGCGGGGTCGGGGCTGGGGTGGATGGGCGGGGGGCAGGATCCCGGCCCAGGTGATGGTGCCGGATTACAGACGAAGTAGGAGGGGCGGTGGAAAGGGGGCGAAGCAGCAAAGGAGGCTGTTGGATGAGGATTAGACGATGATCGTAGGGTGGGGGAGAAAGGAGAGGGAGGGGTCGGAAAGGGCGTGGGCGATCGGGTCGAAGGGGCTGAAGGACAGGCGGGAGGTGGCGAAGGAGAAGATGCCGGAGATGAACGGTGGCAGTGGAGAAAAGAAGAAGAAAAGGAGGGGGAGGAGGAGGAAGGAAAAAAAAAAAAGGTGAGGAGAAGAGAGCGTGGGAGAGGGAGACCGTGCGGGAAAGGAGCGCGCAACGGGAAAGGAGACGGGCGAGTGGAGGTGGATCGGGTTGGTATATAACACGCACACTCACAAAAAAATGGTTAACGTGGCTTAGCTCGTGAAGGGTAAACACGCGGAAGATAATAATTTCAGAGGGATTTGGAGTTCTTGGACGAATAGGAGAATCAAATCAATTAATCATGAAAAGAAATGATAAAGGTCGAAAGGCAGCCCGTACTAAGACGGAAGGAAGGAAGCATATAATTAAAAAAATGAAAAGACTTTTTTTTAAAAATAATTTTGAAAGGAAAAAAAAATTTTTTTTTTAAACCTCGCATCCCATGCATGGGTTATAAAACGGAGGCCTCTGCGTTGGCAGGGCCTCCGTTTGACGTGTGTGGTTTTGGGAGAAGGGGAGGGAGCCACGTCAACGGGTACGGTAACCGCAAACTTTGCCCTACCTGTATACGAATCCGTTTAAAATCTTCCTACTCGAATCCGTTCTCAAACCCGATTACGAAATCTAATCTAATATATGTGGTGACGCGGGTCTCCGGAGCGGAGAGGATCGGGGTGGGTGGGGGGAGGCGTAGCGGAGGAAGCGAGGGTCCGAGTCGCCGAGGCGCTTGATCTTGGCGCTGACGGAGTTGAGATTATAGGCGGAGGGCTCGAAGATGAGGGCGGGGTCGGGGCTGGGGTGGATGGGCGGGGGGCAGGATCCCGGCCCAGGCGATGGTGCCGGATTACAGACGAAGTAGGAGGGGCGGTGGAAAGGGGGCGAAGCAGCAAAGGAGGCCGTTGGATGAGGATTGGACGATGATCGTAGGGTGGGGGAGAAAGGAGAGGGAGGGGTCGGGGAGGGCGTGGGCGATCGGGTCGAAGGGGCTGAAGGACAGGCGGGAGGTGGCGAAGGAGAAGATGCCGGAGATGAGCGGTGGCAGTGGAGAAAAGGAGGGGGAGGAGGAGGAAGGAAAAAAAAAAAAGGTGAGGAGAAGAGAGCGTGGGAGAGGGAGACCATGCGGGAAAGGAGCGCGCAACGGGAAAGGAGACGGGCGAGTGGAGGTGGATCGGGTTGGTATATAACACGCACACTCACAAAAAAAGGGTTAACGTGGCTTAGCTCGTGAAGGGTAAACACGCGGAAGATAATAATTTCAGAGGGATTTGGAGTTCTTGGACGAATAGGAGAATCAAATCAATTAATCATGAAAAGGAATGATAAAGGTCGAAAGGCAGCCCGTACTAAGACGGAAGGAAGGAAGCATATAATTAAAAAAATGAAAAGAATTTTTTTTAAAAATAATTTTGAAAGGAAAAAAAATTTTTTTTTTTAAACCTCGCATCCCATGCATGGGTTATAAAACGGAGGCCACTGCGTTGGCAGGGCCTCCATTTGACGTGTGTTGTTTTGGGAGAAGGGGAGGGAGCCACGTCAACGGGTACGGTAACCGCAAACTTTGCCCTACCTGTATACGAATCCGTTTAAAATCTTCCTACCCGAATCCGTTCCCAAACCCGATTACGAAATCTAATCTAATATATGTGGTGACGCGGGTCTCCGGAGCAGAGAGGATCGGGGTGGGTGGGGGGAGGCGTAGCGGAGGATGCGAGGGTCCGAGTCGCCGAGGCGCATGATCTTGGCGCTGACGGAGTTGAGATTATAGGCGGAGGGCTCGAAGATGAGGTCGGGGTCGGGGCTGGGGTGGATGGGCGGGGGGCAGGATCCCGGCCCAGGCGATGGTTTCGGATTACAGACGAAGTAGGAGGGGCGGTGGAAAGGGGGCGAAGCAGCAAAGGAGGCCGTTGGATGAGGATTGGACGATGATCGTAGGGTGGGGGAGAAAGGAGAGGGAGGGGTCGGGGAGGGCGTGGGCGATCGGGTCGAAGGGGCTGAAGGATAGGCGGGAGGTGGCGAAGGAGAAGATGCCGGAGATGAGCGGTGGCAGTGGAGAAAAGAAGAAGAAAAGGAGGGGGAGGAGGAGGAAGGAAAAAAAAAAAAGGTGAGGAGAAGAGAGCGTGGGAGAGGGAGACCGTGCGGGAAAGGAGCGCGCAACGGGAAAGGAGATGGGCGAGTGGAGGTGGATCGGGTTGGTATATAACACGCACACTCACAAAAAAAGGGTTAACGTGGCTTAGCTCGTGAAGGGTAAACACGCGGAAGATAATAATTTCAGAGGGATTTGGAGTTCTTGGACGAATAGGAGAATCAAATCAATTAATCATGAAAAGGAATGATAAAGGTCGAAAGGCAACCCGTACTAAGACGGAAGGAAGGAAGCATATAATTAAAAAAATGAAAAGAATTTTTTTTAAAAATAATTTTGAAAGGAAAAAAAATTTTTTTTTTAAACCTCGCATCCCATGCATGGGTTATAAAACGGAGGCCACTGCGTTGGCAGGGCCTCCGTTTGACGTGTGTGGTTTTGGGAGAAGGGGAGGGAGCCACGTCAACGGGTACGGTAACCGCAAACTTTGCCCTACCTGTATACGAATCCGTTTAAAATCTTCCTACCCGAATCCGTTCCCAAACCCGATTACGAAATCTAATCTAATATATGTGGTGACGCGGGTCTCCGGAGCGGAGAGGATCGGGGTGGGTGGGGGGAGGCGTAGCGGAGGAAGCGAGGGTCCGAGTCACCGAGGCGCTTGATCTTGGCACTGACGGAGTTGAGATTATAGGCGGAGGGCTCGAAGATGAGGGCGGGGTCGGGGCTGGGGTGGATGGGCGGGGGGCAGGATCCCGGCCCAGGCGATGGTGCCGGATTACAGACGAAGTAGGAGGGGCGGTGGAAAGGGGGCGAAGCAGCAAAGGAGGCCGTTGGATGAGGATTGGATGATGATCGTAGGGTGGGGGAGAAAGGAGAGGGAGGGGTCGGGGAGGGCGTGGGCGATCGGGTCGAAGGGGCTGAAGGACAGGCGGGAGGTGGCGAAAGAGAAGATGCCGGAGATGAGCGGTGGCAGTGGAGAAAAGAAGAAGAAAAGGAGGGGGAGGAGGAGGAAGGAAAAAAAAAAAAGGTGAGGAGAAGAGAGCGTGGGAGAGGGAGACCGTGCGGGAAAGGAGCGCGCAACGGGAAAGGAGACGGGCGAGTGGAGGTGGATCGGGTTGGTATATAACACGCACACTCACAAAAAAAAGGTTAACGTGGCTTAGCTCGTGAAGGGTAAACATGCGGAAGATAATAATTTCAGAGGGATTTGGAGTTTCTGGACGAATAGGAGAATCAAATCAATTAATCATGAAAAGGAATGATAAAGGTCGAAAGGCAGCTCGTACTAAGACGGAAGGAAGGAAGCATATAATTAAAAAAATGAAATTTTTTTTTTTTAAAAATAATTTTGAAAGGAAAAAAAAATTTTTTTTTTAAACCTCGCATCCCATGCATGTGTTATAAAACGGAGGCCTCTACATTGGCAGGGCCTCCGTTAGACGTGTGTGGTTTTGGGAGAAGGGGAGGGAGCCACATCAACGGGTACGGTAACCGCAAACTTTGCCCTACCTGTATACGAATCCGTTTAAAATCTTCCTACCCGAATCCGTTCCCACACCCTATTACGAAATCTAATCTAATATATGTGGTGACGCGGGTCTCCGGAGCGGAGAGGATCGGGGTGGGTGGGGGGAGGGTAGCGGAGGAAGCGAGGGTCCGAGTCGCCGAGGCGCTTGATCTTGGCGCTGACGGAGTTGAGATTATAGGCGGAGGGCTCGAAGATGAGGGCGGGGTCGGGGCTGGGGTGGATGGGCGGGGGGCAGGATCCCGGCCCAGGCGATGGTGCCGGATTACAGACGAAGTAGGAGGGGCGGTGGAAAGGGGGCGAAGCAGCAAAGGAGGCCGTTGGATGAGGATTGGACGATGATCGTAGGGTGGGGGAGAAAGGAGCGGGAGGGGTCTGGGAGGGCGTGGGCGATCGGGTCGAAGGGGCTGAAGGACAGGCGGGAGGTGGCGAAGGGGAAGATGCCGGAGATGAGCGGTGGCAGTGGAGAAAAGAAGAAGAAAAGGAGGGGGAGGAGGAGGAAGGAAAAAAAAAAAAAGGTGAGGAGAAGAGAGCGTGGGAGACGGAGACCGTGCGGGAAAGGAGCGCGCAACGGGAAAGGAGACGGGCGAGTGGAGGTGGATCGGGTTGGTATATAACACGCACACTCACAAAAAAATGGTTAACGTGGCTTAGCTCGTGAAGGGTAAACACGCGGAAGATAATAATTTCAGAGGGATTTGGAGTTCTTGGACGAATAGGAGAATCAAATCAATTAATCATGAAAAGGAATGATAAAGGTCGAAAGGCAGCCCGTACTAAGACGGAAGGAAGGAAGCATATAATTAAAAAAATGAAAAGAATTTTTTTTAAAAATAATTTTGAAAGGAAAAAAAAATTTTTTTTTTAAACCTCGCATCCCATTCATGGGTTATAAAACGGAGGCCTCTGCGTTGGCATGGCCTCCGTTTGACGTGTGTGGTATTGGGAGAAGGGGAGGGAGCCACGTCAATGGGTACGGTAACCGCAAACTTTGCCCTACCTGTATACGAATCCGTTTAAAATCTTCCTACCCGAATCCATTCCCAAACCCGATTACGAAATCTAATCTAATATATGTGGTGACGCGGGTCTCCGTAGCGGAGAGGATCGGGGTGGGTGGGGGGAGGCGTAGCGGAGGAAAAGAGGGTCCGAGTCGTCGAGCTGCTTGATCTTGGCGCTGACGGAGTTGAGATTATAGGCGGAGGGCTCGAAGATGAGGGCGGGGTCGGGGCTGGGGTGGATGGGCGGGGGGCAGGATCCCGGCCCAGACGATGGTGCCGGATTACAGACGAAGTAGGAGGGGCGGTGGAAAGGGGGCGAAGCAGCAAAGGAGGCCGTTGGATGAGGATTGGACGATGATCGTAGGGTGGGGGAGAAAGGAGAGGGAGGGGTCGGGGAGGGCGTGGGCGATCGGGTCGAAGGGGCTGAAGGACAGGCGGGAGGTGGCGAAGGAGAAGATGCCGGAGATGAGCGGTGGCAGTGGAGAAAAGAAGAAGAAAAGGAGGGGGAGGAGGAGGAAGGAAAAAAAAAAAGGTGAGGAGAAGAGAGCGTGGGAGAGGGAGACCGTGCGGGAAAGGAGCGCGCAACGGGAAAGGAGACGGGCGAGTGGAGGTGGATCGGGTTGGTATATAACACGCACACTCACAAAAAAAGGGTTAACGTGGCTTAGCTCGTGAAGGGTAAACACGCGGAAGATAATAATTTCAGACGGATTTGGAGTTCTTGGACGAATAGGAGAATCAAATCAATTAATCATGAAAAGGAATGATAAAGGTCGAAAGGCAGCCCGTACTAAGACAGAAGGAAGGAAGCATATAATTAAAAAAATGAAAAGATTTTTTTTTAAAAATAATTTTGAAAGGAAAAAAAAAATTTTTTTTTAAACCTCGCATCCCATGCATGGGTTATAAAACGGAGGCCACTGCGTTGGCAGGGCCTCCGTTTGACGTGTGTGGTTTTGGGAGAAGGGGAGGGAGCCACGTCAACGGGTACGGTAACCGCAAACTTTGCCCTACCTGTATACGAATCCGTTTAAAATCTTCCTACCCGAATCCGTTCCCAAACCCGATTACGAAATCTAATCTAATATATGTGGTGACGCGGGTCTCCGGAGCGGAGAGGATCGGGGTGGGTGGGGGGAGGCGTAGCGGAGGAAGCGAGGGTCCGAGTCGCCGAGGCGCTTGATCTTGGCGCTGACGGAGTTGAGATTATAGGCGGAGGGCTCGAAGATGAGGGTGGGGTCGGGGCTGGGGTGGATGGGCGGGGGGCAGGATCCCGGCCCAGGCGATGGTGCCGGATTACAGACGAAGTAGGAGGGGCGGTGGAAAGGGGGCGAAGCAGCAAAGGAGGCCGTTGGATGAGGATTGGACGATGATCGTAGGGTGGGGGAGAAAGGAGAGGGAGGGGTCGGGAGGGCGTGGGCGATCGGGTCGAAGGGGCTGAAGGACAGGCGGGAGGTGGCGAAGGAGAAGATGCCGGAGATGAGCGGTGGCAGTGGAGAAAAGAAGAAGAAAAGGAGGGGGAGGAGGAGGAAGGAAAAAAAAAAAAAAGGTGAGGAGAAGAGAGCGTGGGAGAGGGAGTCCGTGCGGGAAAGGAGCGCGCAACGGGAAAGGAGACGGGCGAGTGGAGGTGGATCGGGTTGGTATATAACACGCACACTCACAAAAAAAGGGTTAACGTGGCTTAGCTCGTGAAGGGTAAACACGCGGAAGATAATAATTTCAGAGGGATTTGGAGTTCTTGGACGAATAGGAGAATCAAATCAATTAATCATGAAAAGGAATGATAAAGGTCGAAAGGCAGCCCGTACTAAGACGGAAGGAAGGAAGCATATAATTAAAAAAATGAAAAGAATTTTTTTTAAAAATAATTTTGAAAGGAAAAAAAAATTTTTTTTTGAACCTCGCATCCCATCATGGGTTATAAAATGGAGGCCTCTGCGTTGGCAGGGCCTCCGTTTGACGTGTGTGGTTTTGGGAGAAGGGGAGGGAGCCACGTCAACGGGTACGGTAACCGCAAACTTTGTCCTACCTGTATACGAATCCGTTTAAAATCTTCCTACCCGAATCCGTTCCCAAACCCGATTACGAAATCTAATCTAATATATGTGGTGACGCGGGTCTCCGGAGCGGGGAGGATCAGGGTGGGTGGGGGGAGGCGTAGCGGAGGAAGCGAGGGTCCGAGTCGCCGAGGTGCTTGATCTTGGTGCTGACGGAGTTGAGATTATAGGCGGAGGGCTCGAAGATGAGGGCGGGGTCGGGGCTAGGGTGGATGGGCGGGGGGCAGGATCCCGGCCCAGGCGATGGTGCCGGATTACAGACGAAGTAGGAGGGGCAGTGGAAAGGGGGCGAAGCAGCAAAGGAGGCCGTTGGATGAGGATTGGACGATGATCGTAGGGTGGGGGAGAAAGGAGAGGGAGGGGTCGGGGAGGGCGTGGGCGATCGGGTCGAAGGGGCTGAAGGACAGGCGGGAGGTGGCGAAGGAGAAGATGCCGGAGATGAGCGGAGGCAGTGGAGAAAAGAAGAAGAAAAGGAGGGGGAGGAGGAGGAAGGAAAAAAAAAAAAAAGGTGAGGAGAAGAGAGCGTGGGAGAGGGAGACCGTGCGGGAAAGGAGCGCGCAACGGGAAAGGAGACGGGCGAGTGGAGGTGGATCGGGTTGGTATATAACACGCACACTCACAAAAAAAGGGTTAACGTGGCTTAGCTCGTGAAGGGTAAACACGCGGAAGATAATAATTTCAGACGGATTTGGAGTTCTTGGACGAATAGGAGAATCAAATCAATTAATCATGAAAAGGAATGATAAAGGTCGAAAGGCGCCCGTACTAAGACGGAAGGAAGGAAGCATATAATTAAAAAAATGAAAAGAATTTTTTTTAAAAATAATTTTGAAAGGAAAAATTTTTTTTTTTTTAAACCTCGCATCCCATGCATGGGTTATAAAACGGAGGCCTCTGCGTTGGCAGGGCCTCCGTTTGACGTGTGTGGTTTTGGGAGAAGGGGAGGGAGCCACGTCAACGGGTACGGTAGCCCAAACTTTGCCCTACCTGTATACGAATCCGTTTAAAATCTTCCTACCCGAATCCGTTCCCAAACCCGATTACGAAATCTAATCTAATATATGTGGTGACGCGGGTCTCCGGAGCGGAAAGGATCGGGGTGGGTGGGGGGAGGCGTAGCGGAGGAAGCGAGGGTCCGAGTCGCCGAGGCGCTTGATCATGGCGCTGACGGAGTTGAGATTATAGGCGGAGGGCTCGAAGATGAGGGCGGGGTCGGGGCTGGGGTGGATGGGGGGGGGCAGGATCCCGGCCCAGGCGATGGTGCCGGATTACAGACGAAGTAGGAGGGGCGGTGGAAAGGGGGCGAAGCAGCAAAGGAGGCCGTTGGATGAGGATTGGACGATGATCGTAGGGTGGGGGAGAAAGGAGAGGGAGGGGTCGGGGAGGGCGTGGGCGATCGGGTCGAAGGGGCTGAAGGACAGGCGGGAGGTGGCGAAGGAGAAGATGCCGGAGATGAGCGGTGGCAGTGGAGAAAAGAAGAAGAAAAGGAGGGGGAGGAGGAGGAAGGAAAAAAAAAAAAGGTGAGGAGAAGAGAGCGTGGGAGAGGGAGACCGTGCGGGAAAGGAGCGCGCAACGTGAAAGGAGACGGGCGAGTGGAGGTGGATCGGGTTGGTATATAACACGCACACTCACAAAAAAAGGGTTAACGTGGCTTAGCTCGTGAAGGATAAACACGCGGAAGATAATAATTTCAGAGGGATTTGGAGTTCTTGGACGAATAGGAGAATCAAATCAATTAATCATGAAAAAGAATGATAAAGGTCGAAAGGCAGCCCGTACTAAGATGGAAGGAAGGAAGCATATAATTAAAAAATGAAAAGAATTTTTTTTAAAAATAATTTTGAAAGGAAAAATTTTTTTTTTTTAAACCTCGCATCCCATGCATGGGTTATAAAACGGAGGCCTCTGCGTTGGCAGGGCCTCCGTTTGACGTGTGTGGTTTTGGGAGAAGGGGAGGGAGCCACGTCAACGGATACGGTAATCGCAAACTTTGCCCTACCTGTATATGAATCCGTTTAAAATCTACCTACCCGAATCCGTTCCCAAACCCGATTATGAAATCTAATCTAATATATGTGGTGACGCGGGTCTCCGGAGCGGAGAGGATCGGGGTGGGTGGGGGGAGGCGTAGCGGAGGAAGCGAGGGTCCGAGTCGCCGAGGCGCTTGATCTTGGCGCTGACGGAGTTGAGATTATAGGCGGAGGGCTCGAAGATGAGGGCGGGGTCGGGGCTGGGGTGGATGGGCGGGGGGCAGGATCCCGGCCCAGGCGATGGTGCCGGATTACAGACGAAGTAGGAGGGGCGGTGGAAAGGGGGCGAAGCAGCAAAGGAGGCCGTTGGATGAGGATTGGACGATAATCGTAGGGTGGGGGAGAAAGGAGAGGGAGGGGTCGGGGAGGGCGTGGGCGATCGGGTCGAAGGGGCTGAAGGACAGGCGGGAGGTGGCGAAGGAGAAGATGCCGGAGATGAGCGGTGGCAGTGCAGAAAAGAAGAAGAAAAGGAGGGGGAGGAGGAGGAAGGAAAAAAAAAAAGGTGAGGAGAAGAGAGCGTGGGAGAGGGAGATCGTGCGGGAAAGGAGCGCGCAACGGGAAAGGAGACGGGCGAGTGGAGGTGGATCGGGTTGGTATATAACACGCACACTCACAAAAAAAGGGTTAACGTGGCTTAGCTCGTGAAGGGTAAACACGCGGAAGATAATAATTTCAGAGGGATTCGGAGTTCTTGGACGAATAGGAGAATCAAATCAATTAATCATGAAAAGGAATGATAAAGGTCGAAAGGCTGCCCATACTAAGACGGAAGGAAGGAAGCATATAATTAAAAAAATGAAAAGAATTTTTTTTAGAAATAATTTTGAAAGGAAAAAAATTTTTTTTTTTTAAACCTCGCATCCCATGCATGGGTTATAAAACGGAGGCCTCTGCGTTGGCAGGGCCTCCGTTTGACGTGTGTGGTTTTGGGAGAAGGGGAGGGAGCCACGTCAACGGGTACGGTAACCGCAAACTTTGCCCTACCTGTATACGAATCCATTTAAAATCTTCCTACCCGAATCCGTTCCCAAACCCGATTACGAAATCTAATCTAATATATTTGGTGACGCGGGTCTCCGGAGTGGAGAGGATCGGGGTGGGTGGGGGGAGGCGTAGCGGAGGAAGCGAGGGTCCGAGTCGCCGAGGCGCTTGATCTTGGCGCTGACGGAGTTGAGATTATAGGCGGAGGGCTCGAAGATGAGGGCGGGGTCGGGGCTGGGGTGGATGGGCGGGGGGCAGGATCCCGGCCCAGGCGATGGTGTCGGATTACAGACGAAGTAGGAGGGGCGGTGGAAAGGGGGCGAAGCAGCAAAGGAGGCCGTTGGATGAGGATTGGACGATGATCGTAGGGTGGGGGAGAAAGGAGAGGGAGGGGTCGGGGAGGGCGTGGGCGATCGGGTCGAAGGGGCTGAAGGACAGGCGGGAGGTGGCGAAGGAGAAGATGCCGGAGATGAGCGGTGGCAGTGGAGAAAAGAAGAAGAAAAGGAGGGGGAGGAGGAGGAAGGAAAAAAAAAAAAAGGTGAGGAGAAGAGAGCGTGGGAGAGGGAGACCGTGCGGGAAAGGAGCGCGCAACGGGAAAGGAGACGGGCGAGTGGAGGTGGATCGGGTTGGTATATAACACGCACACTCACAAAAAAAGGGTTAACGTGGCTTAGCTCGTGAAGGGTAAACACGCGGAAGATAATAATTTCAGAGGGATTTGGAGTTCTTGGACGAATAGGAGAATCAAATCAATTAATAATGAAAAGGAATGATAAAGGTCGAAAGGCAGCCCGTACTAAGACGGAAGGAAGGAAGCATATAATTAAAAAAATGAAAAGAATTTTTTTTAAAAATAATTTTGAAAGGAAAAAATTTTTTTTTTTTTAAACCTCGCATCCCATACATGGGTTATAAAACGGAGGCCTCTGCGTTGGCAGGGCCTCCGTTTGACGGGTGTGGTTTTGGGAGAAGGGGAGGGAGCCACGTCAACGGGTACGGTAACCGCAAACTTTGCCCTACCTGTATACGAATCCGTTTAAAATCTTCCTACCCGAATCCATTCCCAAACCCGATTACGAAATCTAATCTAATATATGTGGTGACGCGGGTCTCCGGAGCGGAGAGGATCGGGGTGGGTGGGGGGAGGCGTAGCGGAGGAAGCGAGGGTCCGAGTCGCCGAGGCGCTTGATCTTGGCCTGACGGAGTTGAGATTATAGGCGGAGGGCTCGAAGATGAGGGCGGGGTCGGGGCTGGGGTGGATGGGCGGGGGGCAGGATCCCGGCCCAGGCGATGGTGCCGGATTACAGACGAAGTAGGAGGGGCGGTGGAAAGGGGGCGAAGCAGCAAAGGAGGCCGTTGGATGAGGATTGGACGATGATCGTAGGGTGGGGGAGAAAGGAGAGGGAGGGGTCGGGGAGGGCGTGGGCGATCGGGTCGAAGGGGCTGAAGGACAGGCGGGAGGTGGCGAAGGAGAAGATGCCGGAGATGAGCGGTGGCAGTGGAGAAAAGAAGAAGAAAAGGAGGGGGAGGAGGAGGAAGGAAAAAAAAAAAAGGTGAGGAGAAGAGAGCGTGGGAGAGGGAGACCGTGCGGGAAAGGAGCGCGCAACGGGAAAGGAGACGGGCGAGTGGAGGTGGATCGGGTTGGTATATAACACGCACACCACAAAAAAAGGGTTAACGTGGCTTAGCTCGTGAAGGGTAAACACGCGGAAGATAATAATTTCAGAGGGATTTGGAGTTCTTGGACGAATAGGAGAATCAAATCAATTAATCATGAAAAGGAATGATAAAGGTCGAAAGGCAGCCCGTACTAAGATGGAAGGAAGGAAGCATATAATTAAAAAAATGAAAAGAATTTTTTTTAAAAATAATTTTGAAAGGAAAAAAAATTTTTTTTTTAAACCTCGCATCCCATGCATGGGTTATAAAACGGAGGCCTCTGCGTTGGCAGGGCCTCCGTTTGACGTGTGTGGTTTTGGGAGAAGGGGAGGGAGCCACGTCAACGGGTACGGTAACCGCAAATTTTGCCCTACCTGTATACGAATCCGTTTAAAATTTCCTACCCGAATCCGTTCCCAAACCCGATTACGAAATCTAATCTAATATATGTGGTGACGCGGGTCTCCGGAGCGGAGAGGATCGGGGTGGGTGGGGGGAGGCGTAGCGGAGGAAGCGAGGGTCCGAGTCGCCGAGGCGCTTGATCTTGGCGCTGACGGAGTTGAGATTATAGGCGGAGGGCTCGAAGATGAGGGCGGGGTCGGGGCTGGGGTGGATGGGCGGGGGGCAGGATCCCGGCCCAGGCGATGGTGCCGGATTACAGACGAAGTAGGAGGGGCGGTGGAAAGGGGGCGAAGCAGCAAAGGAGGCCGTTGGATGAGGATTGGACGATGATCGTAGGGTGGGGGAGAAAGGAGAGGGAGGGGTCGGGGAGGGCGTGGGCGATCGGGTCGAAGGGGCTGAAGGACAGGCGGGAGGTGGCGAAGGAGAAGATGCCGGAGATGAGCGGTGGCAGTGGAGAAAAGAAGAAGAAAAGGAGGGGGAGGAGGAGGAAGGAAAAAAAAAAAAAGGTGAGGAGAAGAGAGCGTGGGAGAGGGAGACCGTGCGGGAAAGGAGCGCGCAACGGGAAAGGAGACGGGCGAGTGGAGGTGGATCGGGTTGGTATATAACACGCACACTCACAAAAAAAGGGTTAACGTGGCTTAGCTCGTGAAGGGTAAACACGCGGAAGATAATAATTTCAGAGGGATTTGGAGTTCTTGGACGAATAGGAGAATCAAATCAATTAATCATGAAAAGGAATGATAAAGGTCGAAAGGCAGCCCGTACTAAGATGGAAGGAAGGAAGCATATAATTAAAAAAATGAAAAGAATTTTTTTTAAAAATAATTTTGAAAGGAAAAAAATTTTTTTTTTTAAACCTCGCATCCTTGCATGGGTTATAAAACGGAGGCCTCTGCGTTGGCAGGGCCTCCGTTTGACGTGTGTGGTTTTGGGAGAAGGGGAGGGAGCCACGTCAACGGGTACGGTAACCGCAAACTTTGCCCTACCTGTATACGAATCCGTTTAAAATCTTCCTACCCGAATCCGTTCCCAAACCCGATTACAAATCTAATCTAATATATGTGGTGACGCGGGTCTCCGGAGCGGAGAGGATCGGGGTGGGTGGGGGGAGGCGTAGCGGAGGAAGCGAGGGTCCGAGTCGCCGAGGCGCTTGATCTTGGCGCTGACGGAGTTGAGATTATAGGCGGAGGGCTCGAAGATGAGGGCGGGGTCGGGGCTGGGGTGGATGGGCGGGGGGCAGGATCCCGGCCCAGGCGATGGTGCCGGATTACAGACAAGTAGGAGGGGCGGTGGAAAGGGGGCGAAGCAGCAAAGGAGGTCGTTGGATGAGGATTGGACGATAATCGTAGGGTGGGGGAGAAAGGAGAGGGAGGGGTCGGGGAGGGCGTGGGCGATCGGGTCGAAGGGGCTGAAGGACAGGCGGGAGGTGGCGAAGGAGAAGATGCCGGAGATGAGCGGTGGCAGTGGAGAAAAGAAGAAGAAAAGGAGGGGAGGAGGAGGAAGGAAAAAAAAAAAAGGTGAGGAGAAGAGAGCGTGGGAGAGGGAGACCGTGCGGGAAAGGAGCGCGCAACGGGAAAGGAGACGGGCGAGTGGAGGTGGATCGGGTTGGTATATAACACGCACACTCACAAAAAAGGGTTAACGTGGCTTAGCTCGTGAAGGGTAAACACGCGGAAGATAATAATTTCAGAGGGATTTGGAGTTCTTGGACGAATAGGAGAATCAAATCAATTAATCATGAAAAGGAATGATAAAGGTCGAAAGGCAGCCCGTACTAAGATGGAAGGAAGGAAGCATATAATTAAAAAAATGAAAAGAATTTTTTTTAAAAATAATTTTGAAAGGAAAAAAAATTTTTTTTTTTAAACCTCGCATCCCATGCATGGGTTATAAAACGGAGGCCTCTGCGTTGGCAGGGCCTCCGTTTGACGTGTGTGGTTTTGGGAGAAGGGGAGGGAGCCACGTCAACGGGTACGGTAACCGCAAACTTTGCCCTACCTGTATACGAATCCGTTTAAAATCTTCCTATCCGAATCCGTTCCCAAACCCGATTACGAAATCTAATCTAATATATGTGGTGACGCGGGTCACCGGAGCGGAGAGGATCGGGGTGGGTGGGGGGAGGCGTAGCGGAGAAAGCGAGGGTCCGAGTCGTCGAGGCGCTTGATCTTGGCGCTGACGGAGTTGAGATTATAGGCGGAGGGCTCGAAGATGAGGGCGGGGTCGGGGCTGGGGTGGATGGGCGGGGGGCAGGATCCCGGCCCAGGCGATGGTGCCGGATTACAGACGAAGTAGGAGGGGCGGTGGAAAGGGGGCGAAGCAGCAAAGGAGGCCGTTGGATGAGGATTGGACGATGATCGTAGGGTGGGGGAGAAAGGAGAGGGAGGGGTCGGGGAGGGCGTGGGCGATCGGGTCGAAGGGGCTGAAGGACAGGCGGGAGGTGGCGAAGGAGAAGATGCCGGAGATGAGCGGTGGCAGTGGAGAAAAGAAGATGAAAAGGAGGGGGAGGAGGAGGAAGGAAAAAAAAAAAAAAGTGAGGAGAAGAGAGCGTGGGAGAGGGAGACCGTGCGGGAAAGGAGCGCGCAACGAGAAAGGAGACGGGCGAGTGGAGGTGGATCGGTTGGTATATAACACGCACACACAAAAAAAGGGTTAACGTGGCTTAGCTCGTGAAGGGTAAACACGCGGAAGATAATAATTTCAGAGGGATTTGGAGTTCTTGGACGAATAGGAGAATCAAATCAATTAATCATGAAAAGGAATGATAAAGGTCGAAAGGCAGCCCGTACTAAGACGGATGGAAGGAAGCATATAATTAAAAAAATGAAAAGAATTTTTTTTAAAAATAATTTTGAAAGGAAATTTTTTTTTTTTTTTAAACCTCGCATCCCATGCATGGGTTATAAAACGGAGGCCTCTGCGTTGGCAGGGCCTCCGTTTGACGTGTGTGGTTTTGGGAGAAGGGGAGGGAGCCACATCAACGGGTACGGTAACCGCAAATTTGTCCTACCTGTATACGAATCCGTTTAAAATCTTCCTACCCGAATCTGTTCCCAAACCCGATTACGAAATCTAATCTAATATATGTGGTGACGCGGGTCTCCGGAGCGGAGAGGATCGGGGTGGGTGGGGGGAGGCGTAGCGGAGGAAGCGAGGGTCCGAGTCGCCGAGGCGCTTGATCTTGGCGCTGACGGAGTTGAGATTATAGGCGGAGGGCTCGAAGATGAGGGCGGGGTCGGGGCTGGGGTGGATGGGCGGGGGGCAGGATCCCGGCCCAGGCGATGGTGCCGGATTACAGACGAAGTAGGAGGGGCGGTGGAAAGGGGGCGAAGCAGCAAAGGAGGCGTTGGATGAGGATTGGACGATGATCGTAGGGTGGGGAAGAAAGGAGAGGAGGGTCGGGGAGGGCGTGGGCGATCGGGTCGAAGGGGCTGAAGGACAGGCGGGAGGTGGCGAAGGAGAAGATGCCGGAGATGAGCGGTGGCAGTGGAGAAAAGAAGAAGAAAAGGAGGGGGAGGAGGAGGAAGGAAAAAAAAAAAAAAGGTGAGGAGAAGAGAGCGTGGGAGAGGGAGACCGTGCGGGAAAGGAGCGCGCAACGGGAAAGGAGACGGGCGAGTGGAGGTGGATCGGGTTGGTATATAACACGCACACTCACAAAAAAAGGGTTAACGTGGCTTAGCTCGTGAAGGGTAAACACGCGGAAGATAATAATTTCAGAGGGATTTGGAGTTCTTGGACGAATAGGAGAATCAAATCAATTAATCATGAAAAGGAATGATAAAGGTCGAAAGGCAGCCCGTACTAAGATGGAAGGAAGGAAGCATATAATTAAAAAAATGAAAAGAATTTTTTTTAAAAATAATTTTGAAAGGAAAAAAAATTTTTTTTTTTAAACCTCGCATCCCATGCATGGGTTATAAAACGGAGGCCTCTGCGTTGGCAGGGCCTCCGTTTGACGTGTGTGGTTTTGGGAGAAGGGGAGGGAGCCACGTCAACGGATACGGTAACCGCAAACTTTGCCCTACCTGTATACGAATCCGTTTAAAATCTTCCTACCCGAATCCGTTCCCAAACCGATTACGAAATCTAATCTAATATATGTGGTGACGCGGGTCTCCGGAGCGGAGAGGATCAGGGTGGGTGGGGGGAGGCGTAGCGGAGGAAGCGAGGGTCCGAGTCGCCGAGGCGCTTGATCTTGGCGCTGACGGAGTTGAGATATAGGCGGAGGGCTCGAAGATGAGGGCAGGGTCGGGGCTGGGGTGGATGGGCGGGGGGCAGGATCCCGGCCCAGGCGATGGTGCCGGATTACAGACAAAGTAGGAGGGGCGGTGGAAAGGGGGCGCAGCAAAGGAGGCCGTTGGATGAGGATTGGACGATAATCGTAGGTGGGGGAGAAAGGAGAGGGAGGGGTCGTGGAGGGCGTGGGCGATCGGGTCGAAGGGGCTGAAGGACAGGCGGGAGGTGGCGAAGGAGAAGATGCCGGAGATGAGCGATGGCAGTGGAGAAAAGAAGAAGAAAAGGAGGGGAGGAGGAGGAAGGAAAAAAAAAAAGGTGAGGAGAAGAGAGCGTGGGAGAGGGAGACCGTGCGGGAAAGGAGCGCGCAACGGGAAAGGAGACGGGCGAGTGGAGGTGGATCGGGTTGGTATATAACACGCACACTCACAAAAAAAGGGTTAACGTGGCTTAGCTCGTGAAGGGTAAACACGCGGAAGATAATAATTTCAGAGGGATTTGGAGTTCTTGGACGAATAGGAGAATCAAATCAATTAATCATGAAAAGGAATGATAATGGTCGAAAGGCAGGCCGTACTAAGACGGAAGGAAGGAAGCATATAATTAAAAAAATGAAAAGAATTTTTTTAAAAAATAATTTTGAAAGGAAAAAAAAATTTTTTTTTTAAACCTCGCATCCCATGCATGGGTTATAAAACGGAGGCCTCTGCGTTGGCAGGGCCTCCGTTTGACGTGTGTGGTTTTGGGAGAAGGGGAGGGAGCCACGTCAACGGGTACGGTAACCGCAAACTTTGCCCTACCTGTATACGAATCCGTTTAAAATCTTCCTATCCGAATCCGTTCCCAAACCCGATTACGAAATCTAATCTAATATATGTGGTGACGCGGGTCTCCGGAGCGGAGAGGATCGGGGTGGGTGGGGGGAGGCGTAGCGGAGGAAGCGAGGGTCCGAGTCGCCGAGGCGCTTGATCTTGGCGCTGACGGAGTTGAGATTATAGGCGGAGGGCTCGAAGATGAGGGCGGGGTCGGAGCTGGGGTGGATGGGCGGGGGCAGGATCCCGACCCAGGCGATGGTGCCGGATTACAGACGAAGTAGGAGGGGCGGTGGAAAGGGGGCGAAGCAGCAAAGGAGGTCGTTGGATGAGGATTGGACGATGATCGTAGGTGGGGGAGAAAGGAGAGGGAGGGGTCGGGGAGGGTGTGGGCGATCGGGTCGAAGGGGCTGAAGGACAGGCGGGAGGTGGCGAAGGAGAAGATGCCGGAGATGAGTGGTGGCAGTGGAGAAAAGAAGAAGAAATGGAGGGGGAGGAGGAGGAAGGAAAAAAAAAAAAGGTGAGGAGAAGAGAGCGTGGGAGAGGGAGACCGTGCGGGAAAGGAGCGCGCAACGGGAAAGGAGACGGACGAGTGGAGGTGGATCGGGTTGGTATATAACACGCACACTCACAAAAAAAGGATTAACGTGGCTTAGCTCGTGAAGGGTAAACACGCGGAAGATAATAATTTCAGAGGGATTGGAGTTCTTGGACGAATAGGAGAATCAAATCAATTAATCATGAAAAAGAATGATAAAGGTCGAAAAGCAGCCCGTACTAAGACGGAAGGAAGGAAGCATATAATTAAAAAAATAAAAATTTTTTTTTAAAAAAATAATTTTGAAAGGAAAAAAAATATTTTTTTTTAAACCTCGCATCCCATGGGTTATAAAACGGAGGCCTCTGCATTGGCAGCGCCAGCACCGCCGCCACCTGCCCATAGCCCACCGCCATGTGCAGCGGCGTCCGTCGTCAGGCTTCCTCACCGACACTGCTCTCCTTCCCCGACGGATTCAATCCAGGAATCGCCGGTTGGCCGATGAACACCTCCTCGCTCTGCTCGTGGAGTAGAACTCGGTAAAGGAGGCCGGGGCGGATGCGGCGGTGGTAGACGGACGAGGAAGAACAGCGCTGGAGCTAGCGAGGGAGGTGCTGGCGGCGACGCCGGTGGTGGCGCTGGGGAGGCAGGCAGCAGCGGAACTGGAGGGGGCGGTATACGAGTGGGCAGAGGTGGAAAGGGTGGTGGAGGGGAGGGGGAGGGGGAAGAGGAGGGAGTACTTGCTGGAGGGGAAGGACGGGGGGAGGGAGTGGGTGAGGAAGGAGTGGGTTGCGGAGGATCTGGTGGTGGACTTCGAGGCTGGAGTGGCGGAGGCAGTGGTGGGGCGGAGGGAGGTGGGAAGGAGTACTTGGTGAAGTGGGTGGATATTGAGGAGGAGATATGGGAGCCGGAGGCTAATGTGGATCCGGAGCTGGTGAAGGATTTAGCTTATAAGGGCACCCTTGGACTGGTAGATGGCGACTTCGTCTTAGGGGACATACCCGGCACGGATGCGGATGGGCTTCCGGAGGGTGCCGTCGGGCCGCCACGTGGGCGCGAGGATCCGCTCGCCCTCCTTGGGGATGCTGAGGATCAGGTTGTGGGCAACTTCTCGCCGTCGCAGGCGCAGCCCATCGCCTTGCCGGAGACGGAAGGGAGGAGTAGGACGCGGAGGGGAGAGGACAAAGGAGATGAATAGCTGCGGCCTCGCCTGCGGGCGTTCTATGTATCCGGTGACCCATTTTTTAGATCACCGCCGCTTCTAATACTGCTGAAAACTGCTCAAGAAGGAAAGCGTGGGGAAGGCATCGGTTGGCATGAGTTGGGCTTGGGTGCGCCCATTGTGGACCGATTTAAGCCAGTGTCCGGAAAGAACGGGTGATAGGGTCAAATTGGATTGAATTCAGGGAGGATTTATGGACATAATGCTGACTCATTGGGTAAATTATTTGTCTTATGTATGAAAAAAAAAAATAAAAAGATTTAGATTGCAATATATTGTGATTGCAGTAGATTCATGAACGGATGATGGTATTTTTGTGTGATGAGATTCTCATGATCTTCTGGGTGTTATATATATATATATATATATATATATACACACACATACAGAAAGTGAAAGAAATTATGTTACTAATCTAGTCTATACATATAAGCAAAAAATTTTTATCTCTTCATGTGCATCTGGTACAATATCGACCTTCATTATATTACATCAATATAAAGCGACGTAAATATTATATTATTAATAATATATTGAAAGTACTTAAAAGTTATTTAAAAAATATTGTGATTTCTTGAAATTTTATTAAACTCATGAGAACTCTTAACCTGCCATATTAAATGAGCTTGACCATTTCATTTTCCTAAGAGGCCCTCAACTCCTGTGCTTCTTCCTCTTTATTTTCATTTGAAATTTTATTAAGTTCTTAAAGAGCTCTTAACCTTCCATATATTAAATATACATTATTATCCTTATAACCCTTTATTTTTTTCTCAAATAATAATTTATGTGATTTTATAACTCGCACCTTGATAAAAAATTAGTAAAAATTAGTTGATGCAATAAACAAAAAACTTCTTATCTCAGCCATGTGAGCAAAGAAGTAGGAGGAGAGATGGTATATTCTCGGCGAATGTTCCTTGATCAGCATCGCTTGCTCGATTGGGAAGGTGAAGATGGCAGTAGAGTGGGAAGAAGCCCATGAATATTGCAAAGAAGAACAGAAGTCCAATCTATCACGAACAAAAAACTGAAAAGAATTTGTGTACAAAATTCATTCATGATATCCTTAAGAGAGTTTGCCAAGAAAAAGTACTAGGAAGAAATGACTTGAGCCTCATTGTTGGCCCACTACTAAAAATAAAAACTTCATTGTCGGGTAATTCTATTAGAAAAATTCATAAAATTTATGAGAAAATATGTTCCTGATGGATTCTCATCTATCAGAAAAAATCATGTTAGTAATTTTTTCTGACAAAATATATCCATCAAAAAATTTTCTGATAGATTTGTGATGAATAATCTGTCAGAAATATATTTTTTATATTTTCTAACAAATATTATTTTTTTATCAGAAAATATAATTATGATAAAATTTTTTGATAAATTATTTGTTAGAAATTTTTTGACAAACTATCCGTCAAAAAATTTTTTACGACTTGACACTTGTACTGACAAATTTCCATCAAAAAAATTTTTGATAAATTTTTTGTTAAAAATTTATCATTATTATATTTAAATTTCCTTCTATTTACTGACAGATAATCTGTCATAAAATTTACATATCAAAAATCCATCAAAAATCTATTAAAAAACCGTCAAAAGTATACAAATCTGAAATGAATATTAAATTTAATAAAATAAAATATCAAGATTCATCTGTTAATATTCAACCAATTACATATTCAAAATCAAAAATTTATCATCAAGTGCATTAAAATATATCAAATATCATACAATAAAAATTTTTTATAAATAAAAATGCATTACATATATAAATGTTCTATCCAAAATATTACATGCCTAGTCAACTAGCAACTGGAGCATCGTTACCATAAAAAAAAAAAAAAAAGAAACAAAAATTAGCCTGATGGTGATACCTTCATGCCTCTTGAGGCCGAAGGATTGATGCATAAGACTTCTGTAAGTATAATAAATATATAAATTTTTAATAAATAACAAATTGAAATACAACAAATTCATGACTCAGCAATTTTATTTGATTTGATATCGATATATTCTAATTTCTGCTTCAATATATGAGTGTGGCTGAACAAGTTTGTGTGATTCGATTTTGTACCATACAACTCTGTGCAGATTTATCCTATCTTCGTTGCCTGACCAACCAAAATGATAAATCCAGTGTTGATCATGAACAAACTAACATATTGTAGTCCCTATGTAAGTGAGTACATTTTTCTACCTGCAATAATTGAAACAGGAGAAATCATTTAGGATGTAGAAAGTAAGACCAACTTTGTAGGGAAGGAATAGAATAAATTCTAAAAAATTTAAGTTACATGAAGATGTAAGATGTCATCTAAAAAGAATGCATGAAAAAGGAAAATATTATGTTGCTTTAAGGCCGCTCAATCTTCAACTCAACTTCTTGCATCAGAAAATTTTGGATAACAAGCAGATAATTGAAGAGACAAAATACCATAGATATAACCAGCAAGATCTCTATATCTAATCTGCCGTTTACCGCCAACTTCGTGAATATGAGCAAGAAGAATATTAGCAAGCAAGGATATGGCAGCTGCCAAAATCAAACCAATTGTACCAGCTATCCAACCCATTGCGCATGTGATGATAAGCATCCAATTGCCACCAAAAGAGGCCTGAGAGGACCGAGATCGACATGACTTGAAATATCATGAGACCAGTGGGATTCATGCCTCCACTCTTTCAAGCCCCTCTCTAGCAACACTTTGAACTGAACCCACCAACTTGTGCTCCATTTGTTCTCGGAACCTATCAAAACTTACAAAAATAAAGTTGACATCCCTTTGGTTACATTACAGTCTATTTATCTTGAGGTTCAAAACATTTCGAAGTAAACTTTATATCAAGGAGGCTTACTGTGATAATTGAGAGAATATTTTAATTTTTTAAAATATGTAAAAAATAAATATAATAAAATTGATAAATAAAATTAAATATTATTTTAAAAAAATTACATCCCATATATTATATGGGATTATAAGCTAGTTAACCTAAAATCTAAAATCTATCCCAATCCTATTTAAAAATAGCATATCCCTGTAGGGTACACGAACCCATCCGATTAATGCTCGTTCATATTCACATTATCATGAGAATGGAACTCTATGTATTGAAAATTTTATAACCAAAGAAGAATCCTTTCGATTAAAAATTTCCAAACCCTACCAAATATCATGCTTCTACCAAGATTAAGCTCTCAAAACCTCAAGGGATCAACTCCCATATGCTTGAAGAAAAAACCCCAATAAACCCCTCCGATCTCCTTGAGCTGCTCTCCTTTCCACAGGTCTTCGATAAAGAATAGAGAAAAGAAAAAAAAAAAAATAATTAATATATATGGAAAAGGTCTCACCTTTTATTTTTTTCTGCCTTTCATTTGTTTTTGTTGATTTTTTTAATTTTTTCTTCTAAATTTTTCTCTATTTTTTCCGTTCTTAGGAGTCTCAATCAGATGGGAGACGATCGAATGAAAAGGCTTAGACAATGACTAGACTTTCATATTAATATATAAAAAATACAAAATATATTATTAAGTAATTTATAAACAGCCTTATTAGTTTGGATAATGATTAAGCTGTCATAAGATTTGGATATCAATAATATTTTAATCTTTAAAATTTTATAACTTGTTCCACCTATATATATATATATATATAATATTTTTATCTTTAAAATTTTGTAACTTGTTACATATGAATCCTTTATGTTAAATTAATTAGACTGATTATATTTCTCGAACTCTGTTAATTCATTTTTTCTATATATTGTTGGCAAAGGGATGGACTCTTCTTAGAAAGTGAGTCCAAATAATGCTGGGCTCTGTAGTGGAGCGTTTGAGGGGGAGAGGAAGAGTAGCTCACTTTGGTACCAGTTCATCAGAATAAAATGATCATATTATTGATATCAAGGGAAATACTCGTAGAGAAGAGACATGTTAAAAGATAAAGGAATGGAAAAAGAATTACCTGACTCTACAAACATGGTTCGACATATTCCCTCACTATTTTTAATCTCTCTATATTATTTTAATAAAACATTTTAGAAACTGGAATGTAAAAAAAATAAATAAAAATTGGTAAAAGCTCACTATCTTTTATCAATGAAATCATATATGATGGTAGCAAGTGATCCTTAGATAGTGATTGTTGCTTGTAAGTGATGGAATTCATTCCCCTCCCTACTAGCTGATTGAACCACAATTTTCAAAACAGAGGATAATCCCAAGCATGCAATTCACTTGGAAACTCTATATTACTTGACAATAAAGATAAAGAATAAACAACAACAAGCTAGAAGAATTTATTATATCGCTTTGATTATCCGTAGTATATAGCTACATACCAACCACCATAGGAGAAACTATGCCCAAAATGATTTTGTTAGAGATAAATCATCGACAGGATATTACAATTAGAGTGCAATATGTAATTATCGAAAACCTGCACCAATGCCAAGAATTTCCACTCCAACAAGCCCAACAACAACCATGCACGCTCCGCAGCAGAGTTACCATTGAACAACAAAAATAGTGAAAATGATGGAGATGGCCTCTAAGGAGAGACAAACACCCATTCAGCTTACTTTCTATTCACAAAGATCCTTAGGATCACTTGGGTGTTTTCTTCATTGCAAGAACACTGGTGTCCCTACGAAGGATTTTTCATACCATATCCCCAAATAAAATTCTGATCTTAAAATATACCAAAAAGGGATCAACTTGCTCGATGTAAACTACCCAAGAAAGGGATCTCCCAACCTCTGCAATATCTGCTGGATATAACTTTGAAACCCATGACCATATTTTAAAATAATAAGCTGGACACTAAATACATAAAGGGAATCAAAGTTCTCATTTCCAGACCGTAGCTACCTGAGAGAGGTGGAACATCAAATTGTCAGTGATCATGTAACAGAAAGCCTACCTTTGATATAAATTAAATAGGCAACTGAAAAAAAATCCGTTTAGCAAAAGTAAGAAATTATTAGATACATAAATTAGAAAAAAATTCACACAGACCACGGAACTATACATGGAGGCACCAACTTGCAATATTAACAATAAGTATACATGACTTTTGATTATTCACTAAATCCAAAAACTCTAAAACCTTTGCTTGCTGATAAAAAAGATAAATAAATAAATAATTGATAGCTTAAAAAAATACATGGATCACCTCAAAGTATGTATTGTTTTCTGACGAGTTTTACCTAATGTCTCTTTTTCTTCTTTTTTTTTTTTAAGGATAAATTAGTGACAATAAGCTAATAAAATGACAAAAACTTAGGTTGCCTATTTAGGAGCATATTATAGAATCCTGGTTCAAGTATTCACAAAGAGACGAGAGGAATTCATATGAAAAATTAAAAATTTAGTCCCTCTGATCACACAAACTTACCAAGCATAGCTAGTCCATTATCACTCTATAATTCTGTAACCATCTATGAGCAACCATAGCCCAACCATGACCCCTGCTAGGCACAAATGCTACTGCAGCCACTACTTCGAAACACGAAAGCTATCCCTTGTACACCACTAGAGTCCGTATCAATCCAACACATAAATGCAGGACTCAAGTACAACTAAAATCTCTAGACAGAAGGCAATATTCAGATCCCAAAATCTAATCTAAGTTCCAAAAATCCTTCAAACAGACTCACTTAATCCAAACTTTATAGACAGCCATGAAATGGCATAATGGCCATTGCCATCTATTTTGCAGTATATGGAACATTTGAAAAATCATTGAGCCAGCAGTCATGCCACACAATCAACCTCAACCACCCTACTCAAGAAGCTTCAAGTTCTTGATCAGTCGTGCACCATTGATATAATATAAATAATATGCACAGAAAGTTTGACTTGATTTAGTGTCACCTCCGATGGAAGATCATGATTACATGCACCATACTCATCTGCCCCTTTTCAGTTCATCGCATCAACTTCCAATTTTGCATCTTCTCATCAGCTGGAGCCTCCCATCATCATATGGCTTATCCACCAGCAACCAACTTTCCTCACATGCATACAGATCTGAAGGAGCACCTTCAATTACACCGTAACCATCTTTGTTCATAAACTTCTTGGGCGTCCACATGTTGAAGGAGATCTCTCAAATCTACGCATCATCGGTAATTATCTTGGTGGATTAAAAACATTGTGCAAATTTGATGTTCTGATTGAATCTGAAGTAAATATCAGATCTCAGACTTTCTGAAAAGGGAGAAAAGACGGCATTTGATATAATCAACAGTTAAAATAAACCTTTACTCCTGATCAGTAAGCTAATGGACATGGGGAACAACTGCACTTCAGGTTTTAAAATCATAAAATAGCCCTTCTTTCTACTGCTTTATCCAACTCAGTATATGTTTGCAATTCTCCCTTTCTAGAGATCTCTTTGCTGGCCAAGACAGTCCAGTTCTTTCCTTTTTGGAATATATTTCTTTGTATACCTTTATTTGAATAATACAATGTAGAATTCCACTGTACAATGTGACGCAAGGCATATTACTTCAAGGATAAAGAAAAAGCAAAGAATTTGACTGCATAGCTAAAATATCACCTTAAGTGAGCCTGCTCGGTGATAAGCTTCTCTGAACCCCGAGAAATGTTGTTATTTGTCATCTACAAACTGATACCTTGCATGTCTAAGTTTTACAAAAACAGCTGAACTCTTTTATTTCTACCTCATATTTGAATGACACTGCTCCTCTTGCAAATAGGACATAGGTCCCAATTACTTCAACAAAACCACATAAAACTTTTTTTTTTTATTAAATAGCAGTTCTATTTCTGCCCAAACTTAATCAAAAGTTAAGAAAGAAAGAACAAAATAACTATGATTAGTAAAACAAACCTAGGCATACGGCCCCAGTTGAGCTAATTACATCTTCCATTATCTAAAATTGTAAGGGGGAAGGTGTGTATTTGTTATTAGTCACTTTATAATTATTCACAAAGATGTACAGGAAGCAAACTTGGTTGCCAAAATTGATGTGCTAACAATCAGGTTTTTAGCATAAGCAGAGTGGTTCGTAGAGTTCAATGCATTATCAAGATTGACAAAGAAGAATTACATTTGTTAGAATATAACCATCGGGCACGGTCTTTCCTTTGGAAATGATAAAAAGAAAAAAACTTTTCTTTTTGATGAATACACCCCCATTTGAACCATCCAGAGTTTAAAATAATCTAGCATGCGAAAGCACTTATTATGGTATGATTTTTCTACCAATTAAATAGAAGAAAAGCACTCAAGTTTCAATATTTATAGAGGTCATCATCCAAGCAGAATCTAATAAACAAACATGATATACAATTCAAGCATCAGCTAAATTGTCCATAGCTCACCGATGTCGTTTTCCATAAAAATTCAATAGCATTGGCCATTTACAACATAGCATATCAAGGTGATAATCACCATTGCCAACAAACTTTAATCTAGGTTTCATCATGCTTCCTTCTTCACCATACCACCCTATATAAAGGCTGATCCTCCTTATTATAGGATTTTTCGGATCTCTTGTCCTTTCCATAGCCTTCTACACAAATCTAGGCCCCCTCTTTGCCAATGCGCTATTATTTCACATAAGCATGTATCTCAATTTGATAGTCATTACTTCAATAATGTGCTAAATAACATGGGTGGTGAGGTATCTTTCTGATTCGGTCTTTCTTTTGAGTTTCCCGATTTGCAACTTGGATGTTAGGGCAGGAAAAGGAGCACAAGAAAAATAATTGAAGGAGAACATTTTTGACACCATATATTAGTAATCCTTCCTCTAAGTTTTGCAACTACAATAGGTGCAAAGAAAGGCAGTTTTATAGAACATCAGTATCCAACATGATTGCTCAAAATGACCAGACTTTAGCGAGATAGTTAGCCACATAATCCCTGCATCCTGTAGCAACGGAAAGCCTCCCAAAATAATTCCTATGAGATAGAATACATTACATGCAACTATATCAGCACAGGTATGGTTTAGAGGATGCCAATTTGAGAAGCACAAGATGTATACGAGAAGTTCCATAGCAAAAAATACTGATATCATTTAATACAACATACCTGAGCTTCTAGACATCTGTGGTATTGGTAACGCCGGCAATGACATCTCTGAAAATTCAGGAAACCAGATAGGAAGATTATTAAAACCATCAAGCTTGCATTGTTTTAAATAATATGGGGTAAGTTGGGACATGTCTCAAAAAAGCAAAATTGCAAGAAACATTGTCCTAAATCCTGATTACAACCAGCTAGAAAATTAAAATTTTACTCACCAGGGGCACAAAGGGACAAGGATGAAAGAGAAGATGAGGAAGGCCATGGTGCAGCAACATTGTCACTCAAGTCACATGTAAAGCTAAAGCCTGTCACATTATCAAGTACAATGTCTGCTGGTAAACTCCGAAGCAGACAGCCTGCATTCAAAAATATGTTATAGGTAAAGATGACATACTGTATGAAAAGTACCTATGAATTCGATATCAAAAGAAGTGTATGGCAAACCTTGTTGCCCATATGCTGCCCCAATTGCGAACGTCAACATAAGTAAAATAATGTTAGAGATTAGTCACAATTCAGAGGGCTTAAAGTAGAGGACAAAAATGTTAATAAGGGTATTTTTGGATATTCCTACGCGATGGGGCTGAAAATCCTATAGGATTCGTGGATTAGATGGTCTATTTAAGCATAACCCTGTATCAACCAAACACCACCCAGCCTAAATCCTATAGGGAGAAAAAAAAAAGACCTTCATGGGTCTTTTTTTTTCCCCTTTGTGCAGCACAAAGACTAGGATTTAAGCTGGGTTTACATAGGCTCTTAGACAATACAAGCTAGATGGGCCAAAAGGCCTAATTCCTATAGGATTTTCAGCCCAAGACTACAGGAATATCCAAATAGGCTGTAAATAGTAAATATACCCTGAAGGCTGAAGTCTTTCAAGTCAACATCACAAAGTTCATATACATTTGTCATAACACCTCCTTTCTGTAGCATTGACCCAAAGAGTGTCGCGCAGTTGATGGCTTGCCTATTTGTTATCAGCATTTGTTTTTGTATTGCTGCAATATAAGTATTCAATGAAGCACAGCAGGAAGGATTCGGAGAAGCCACATCACGGCATGCTTTGATAACTGACGAAGGCTCTTCAAATGTCAAGGGACAAACTATGAGAGAACAGACCAAACGTCAGTAACACGTCATGAATTTGTGTTGTTGTATTGGCATTGTGTAAAGCAGAATCCCTGATTATTGCATTTATAAGTTGTGAACATAGTCCCACCATCAAGTGCTGGCAAATGATAAGCGGATGGTGAATGCAAGAGAAAGCATTAATCCAGCATCAGTGCACAGAGGTACACATGCAGGCAAATGAGCATTTAGGAGTGTAAGCATGCATGGGTATTTATAAAAGTATACGTATATAATCTCATGCTTTTCCATATAGTCTGTAGTTTCTCATTTTTTTCTCATATAATTTCATTATCTCTTTGTTCTGTCATCAGTTTTTCTTTTCAGTATGGAGCAATATTAGGCTAATATTCAAGAAATTTTGCACTGTTGGAATTATACCTCTTGAAAGAGCAAAATAATGCTTGACTTCGGGATATATGCATGTACGTACAGAGGAAGTCACAGAGAGAGAGAGAGAGAGAGGTGGTGAAGGTGAAAAGCATGTTGTGTTATTGTAAGCAATGGAAAATGCTTACTGCAACACTACAAAATAATAATAAAACAGACCTTTGTTAACTTTGCAGCCAGATAATATCCGAAAAGCAGCATTAGCAGCCTCTGGTGAGAGCTTCCTAGAAAGCCAAGCATACACCACCCCTTTACAGTCATTGACAACACTGACTGTGGTGCCACTCCCAGGTATATTAGAAATCTCAAGCATACTTGCTCCTCCTAGAGAGATGCGAAGTGCAGCTTCCATGATTGCAGGTTGACAGATGGGCCTGCAGCACTCCTTAAGTGGGTCAACTGCACTGCATGCATCTAGCAGTTTGCTTGTGTTAACTGTTTTCTCAAATGATGTAATCTCCTTCACAGGACATGAACCACCAGTAAGATTTGATGGTTTCACAGAGCAAAGTGTAGGGATAGTACTGTTTGCCCCTCTGCTAGCTAATATGTTCATGACATCTGAAAAACAATCATTAGCAGCAGCCTGGTGCAGAACAAGCGTGTTAGATTCACTGCTATAAGTGGCTTGGAAAATGTGCATCAAACTATTAACCTGGGGACAACAAATAACGTTCCCAACTAATGCTGCTAAAGGTGCAGAACAATCAGAGGCAGTCTTATCCACAATATCTGATATTGAAGAAAAATTTACAGGGCATTTCCCAGTCAAAATTGGCTCATATGTGCTTGGAAAGGACGGATACATTGGTGGTAGTGGTTCTACAGGATATGGATTACGTGGAATGACAGCAGGAGAGATCTCTATTGGATCAAAGAGGCCAGCAGGAGGATCAGACAGCACAAATTTATCAGGAACGCTGGACTTTGGTTTAAGTACCACTTCCTGAGACACAACTTGCTGGAAACCACATAACCAAATTGCAAATATGAGAAATCGATGATAGATTGTACCTGCAGTAAAACATATCTCTAGTCAGCATTTATTGAATCATCAGAATCACAAAAATGGTAGATATCATTAATATTAGAGGACATGGTATCTTGCATGCAAGGAACAGGAAATCATGTCGCACACACATTGTGGACTAGAAAACCGATTTTTATAGCAGAAGCATGAATGATTGTGATTAAATAAAGACATCATCCAGCACACACACACACACACACAGAGATGTGAATCATAAGGTGATAGGAATCCCAAGCTTCCAGCCATCCAGCACTCACTTTTTTCCTTTCAAATATCACATTTTTCCCTTGCCCATGTGGTTTCTCAGGAATCTCAATTCATTTGTGTCTTCCCTACCTGGTCCAACTAGAATTCCTGACGTCTGTCTGTCTGTCTATGTATGTATGTATGTATGTGTACGTATTCTGCATGCAATATGTTAAATGTGGTCACTTTCGTGCAAGGTCATCTAGCATGCAACTTGATAGACATATTTAGGTAGCCATTTCTAGCATCTATGCAGAATAATGCATGTTTTACCAATTTAAGTTTGTTGTCCAGTCTCTCAGATAATAGCTAATGGAATTACATGCTCACAATGATTGTCCAAAGAAAAACAGGTTAATTCCCCTGTAAAACTAGGAAACCTTTCTAGTTGTATCAATAGGAGCATTGCCATTTCACCAATATGTCCGATGCGCATAAGAATACCTTTGCAAATAACACATCTTTTACCATGTTACCAAGCATGCAAGGTAGTATAAGATATCTGCAGGTCATTAGTCATGATTATGGCAATACGCTCTAACATCCATTTTTGTGATGCTATGTGTATACATAACTTTACAGGCTACTACCAATTTAAGCATGTTTTTAATGAGATGATGGCTACAAAAAGGAAGAACCAAACTGCTGGGCTATGATGGTTGGAAAAGGACATTTTCAGTTTCCCATAAGACTTGGAGATATGTATTGAAAAGGTGGAACTAGAATCCACAATAGTAATATCTGATAATCATGATCAAAGTCTATCATTTGCATGTTAAATATGCATAATGAACTTCAACAGAGCTCATTCATTACTTAATGCACTAACAAGCAAAATTTATGATTCCCATGCTCAACTATGTTACAGGCATGTGCACCCAGTATAAACATTACAAAATCCCACCCTTTTCCTTCTCGTATTAATGGATTTTTGCAAATGTAAATTGCTTGATCAATATACGGGTGTTGCCAATGAGAAATCATATCGCAATATTCATGAATACTCAACGTGTAGATGATTTTATGTAGTGTTACCACGACACTTCAAATTTTGGGTATTTTGATATGTCTGACACTTGGACGCTAGGACATTTCATGACAGTGCTTGACACTTCATGTTATCCAATCATGATGCCCTACCATTATCACATGTCTACATTTGTCATGTATTTATGAAAGTTACCAAGTCTAACATAACAACTTGCAGCCATTTGATCAGACATTATGAACTTAAGCAGCATAGATCTAGCTCGTCATTCATTATATGCACACGTGGATACATATTTGAATATGTGAACTGAGCTTTAGCTTAGTGGTAGCACCCTCTTGCTTATATGCAAGAGGTCAAAGGTTCAAGCCACTTAACCAGCTGAACATCAAGAATTTTTATTTTATCCCAGTCTCAGGGAGGAAGGGAGCTGGAGAGTGGAAGAGGGAGAGCATAGGGCTTGTGGGCCCACACCTGCAAGGCCAAAAAAAATCTTTTTTTTTTTCTTTTAACCTGCAGGAAGGGAGCCATGCTAACCCAGTGCCCCACCCTTCTTCCCTCTCCCACTCCCTCCCTCTCATCACTACACACTCCCAATCATGTCCTACTCTGCCAGATTTAACCAAATAGGCTCTAAATGTTGCAGGCAAGATCTAAATCTCGCCTGCTTCTCAAAGGAAAAAAACATATTTGAATAAATTACATGCGCACACACACACGTGCGCTCACGCACACACACACATATACATATACATATATATCTATGAGACACAAACTGTCTCTATGTCAGATTATTAGAAGATTCTCATGTCAGATTCTTATGGAAGAGTTAACTGGCATTTTCTAATGTAGCTTCAATTTTATTTTTGGTTAAAAATATGTCCAACCAGAACATTTCGAGAGTTAATCATTCAATAGTTGGTAAATATCTGCAGAATAATTTATCATATGTTTGAAAATGTTATTATATCCTAGCAAATATAGAAACTAAAACCATTTAACTCAGACACTCTCTTTAAATAGATAAACTGGTAAAACAAATGAGGAAAATATAACAAAAGCATAAATAATGACAAGGGAAAAATGATAGGAAATGGCAGTGCTTTGTTGACAGTCATGAAGTGATAATTTTTTAAGATGTAGTTTTTGAAAATTTTCAGAAAAAAATCTGAGATTTTCTTTAAGCCACTTACTGCGAAGGCGAGAATCAGCATTAAGCAGCTCCATATCTTCTCAACCTTTTGATGACATGGGTGCCTGAGTGAAGAAGTGCCACAAGGCATCCAGTTATTTATTCACCAACACACCATAGTTCCAGCATATGGTAAAATGCCTTGTAGACAACCTGCAGCTACAAACTTCAGGATGGAGAATGCAGAAGGTTTATGTCATTCATAGATATGTTAGGAAGCAGGTACTTCTTAACATAATATATTTTAATCTCTTTACTCATGGCACCGATAAATTTATTGTTTACATTTAAAAGGTGATCTAGCTAATCATGTTGTTTAGTGTAGGCAGTTTGATGTATCATTAGAGACTCCAATTAAATAGATTCCCATGATATACCACAGTTTGATAGCTAATTGTTTCTGATGTCTCAGCTTTATAGGATAAATGACTCAAGAAGCAGTATAAAGATGGGTAGTATATACGATCATTAAAGATAGATAAGTCCATACAGAAAATTCTTAGAATTGCAGAAAACACAATCATGCTGCATGCATCAAATATTTGGGCAATAAGAGAGTGTGTGTGCATAAAACCCAGGCAGAAAAGTAGAAGATGTTGAGTATTTCTGGTAAAACTAGGAAAAACAAAGCCAAGAACAAAGTCACTTAATGATTTGACAAGAGAATAAGATATAGTGGCTAGTACATTGGATGATAATACATGGTACAATGACAAAGATGGTCACATCATGTATGATGATGAAGCCAAGAGCTCAACACAGTGAAGAAAGGGGCCTACGTTGGAGCTTCAAAACTTATTAGAAGATTATAGTTCAGTTTAACTGCTTTATAAAGTGTGCCTTATAGACAAAGGCCATTCATTTTATAAAAGACTAAACCTTGTCATACTTCTTGCTCCAGGATTTTTATGAGTTTAGAAGAGTAGTGGAGGATTGCTCCCTAATGCATGATCTTAAACTACAGCTACTAAGGAAGGCATCTTACCCACCAGTTGGCTTCAAGAATCTTTTGCAAGCCCCTCTTGTGTTTAGAGTTCCCTAGAAAGGAAATCAGAGTGAATTTTTTTATGTGTTTATCTTTGGTCAAGAGCTAATCATAAATATTTGCTCGGCTCTTCCAAAGAACCAGTGAACTAAGAGTTATGATCCACAATGAACCCCATTTTTCCAGGTAAAGGATTAGATGATGAAAGCTTGTTTAGCCCGTCCACCCCCCCTCCTCCCCTCAACCACAAAACACAAAACAAAACAAAAAAAATGCTCTCTTCTTCTCTCTATCACACTTTCTCTCTTGGAATCCTTCACTACTTTGAACAATTGCTTTCTCATGGCTGCATTTGGTCAAATAGACATGTGAAGATTCAATTGTTAATTGTTGCAAATTTTATTTTAAGTATCTTGTACCTATTCTGTAATTTCTGGGGTCTAGATAATTTTGAGGGCACCCCCTGCCTACCTCTATACCTCACACTTTCAAACATTGCCACAAGCAAATAATATCTGCCCGGTTCTGTCAACCAAGCAAGTCTTCTAAAGGATCTTACATGTGCTTGACCTCCACCCAAAAAGAGCAATAAAAGAATAGTGAAAGACATAATAAACTTAGCTTTACTACTAATATGAGGATGATTTCATCTACCTTGGGTTAGAGGTTCGCTGACTACAAAGGAAAAAGACACAAGTGAAACCACGTCTCATAATCTACATATTCTATACTATCTCTGCATAAATATTAAAGATCGCCCCAATTTTTCATTCAAAGTGGAAACAATCTCCACAAAGAATCACATTAAATGACCAACGGTTGTGTGCATTCATGAAAAGAAAACAACGTTCTTCTCACAGATCACCCTACACTGCTTATAATCCCATTTCACTTAGATCACCCTATTCATGATATCATCATCAAACTTGTGTTGCAAAAGATCAAGCCTCTCTGCTCAAATCCAGGGATGCAAGTTCTAATCTGCTCATACACTTCCAAAATCTGTCTTCATTCTTTTTCTAACAGATACTGCCCTATCAATTAATCATAGTATATACAGTGAAATTAAAAGAAGGAGAAACCAAAAATTTTCAATAGACATCAAACACATAAAAGTGACAACTAAAAAAGAAACAGATAAAATACACAACAAACACTGTTATCCACTGAATATTAACTAAAAATCTAACATTCCATACTGCAATCCAACAGTAACTCAGAATCCACAATCATCAGCAGATCAAACGTATAACGGCTGCAAGATCCCTCTTTAAACCCACAAACAGCTAAAATTTTATAATGCAGTGCAGGAATCCAGACTTTAGAACAAAAATGGTACAATAAAAACAACCAAGCGTCCTCTACATCAACTCTTTCACCCACATTTCATCAATAAGTTCTTAGGTTAAGAACAGGAGACGAAATCAACAAATCAGACAAATCTGCAGCAAAGCGAACCATAAAAAATACCTCTTTTTAGAGATTTCTCCACCACGAATCGAGCTCCAAATGCGGATTCCGAATCGCCTCCGCTAAAACCCCTTTCCCCTTCTCCTTTCCTCGCTACTTTCCCCTTTCCAGCTACAATTCTTTCTCCTTTTGATACTCCTCACTCTCCTCCCCCCCCTCTCCCTCTCTCCTCTCTCCTCCCTCGCGCTTTTAGCTTTCTTTTATTACAGCGGATGCCAAACGGCACTTTATTTCGGCTATCTGAATGATTGTCCGAACTGACTTCCCAAAATACCCTTCAACCGACCCCAAATTACTACCACGGAACTGCCAGTGGACTCCACTAATCGGACGGCCAGAGAGGTCGCTGAGATGCCTTTACGATTGGTACTATGTAACTGGAGGAAATACGGATCGAGCACAAGCCTGAGCTGGGGTCCACCAGATGGACGGCAGAGCTTTTGATTCGCTCATTTTGATGGGATCGGAATTTGGGTTCCGTGTTAATTAATGCAGAGAATACTTCGGGACCCAACTCTGATACCAAAGTGATGGTTGTGTGGAGTCTCGTTTGGGATCCGTAGCATCACAATTAAATTTTCTTGAGTCCTGGGATTCTGTGATGCGGGTCATGTGGGTGGCAAAAGAGATTAGATTTTGAGGCGTGGGGTATGGTGAGTGGTTCCTGGAATAATGCTAAAAGAAAGGTTGGAGTAGACTGGTTACCGTTCTTTTATTGGAGGAGATTGCACAACCGTTGCGTCTATGTTTAGCCCCACAAAGTTATCCACGCGGTTTGTTATAAGATTGCCACGTAGGGTGGATAAAAATACATTAAACATAGGTAAAAGTATGGTCGGAATAAAATAACATCACTTTAGAGATGGAGACTAGATTTGACCAGGGAGTGTTTGGGTTGAAAGGCAGGTTTGGTCCGCCACCGATCAAAATTGGATTCGGAGCCGAAGTTGGATTGGATTGTGATAGAAATTGAAATGACATACATCTTTTAAAATATTTAGTTTATAATAGAATCAAAATTAAAATTAAAGTTAAAATAGATTTTGAATATTAAAAAGTGAATGGAGATTGAATTTTAGAAGATAAAAATATTTTAATCTTCTCTAAAATCGAAATGAGAATGAGATTTGTTGGTGCAAAAATCTGCCTACGTCGGAGAAACTGGAGTCGAGGGAGTCGCGGTCGCCGCCGGGACCTGCAAAAGAAGTCTAAACCGGAGGTAGGGTTGCTCCGGCAAGACCTTCCGACGCTCAAATCAGTTCTCTGCCTCAACAAGAAAGGAGTGCTCGAACGAAAATTTTAGCAGAGTTTCTAGATAAAAAATGAGAGCTTAGAGAATAACGTATATGGGGTTCCCTTTTTATAGGCGGAGGGTGCAATAGACTGATAGCGACGTTCGTAACCGTCTGGTAGTGGGCCGCCCATAGTCAGGAAGAATTTATTGCGAAGGGTAGTGGAGCGGAATCGTGGCTATCGCCGTAGCTCGCCACGTGGAATCAGTTGCGGGGAGTGAAGCGGCGTCCGTTGTCATGACTCGTCAGGGAGTGGTGGAATCGCACCGGATCCGCTGCAGGGGGTGGAGCAGAATCGTGGCCGTTAGTACGGCCTGCCAGGAAGTAATGGAGCTGCGTAGGGTCCGCCGCAGGGAGTGGAGCAGTGTTATCTGTTACTGTGGCCTGTCAGGGAGTAATGGAGCCGCGTGGAATCCGTCGCAGGAAGTGGAGCAGGATCGTAGCCGTTGCTGCATCACGCCAGAGAGTGCAGACCTGTCGGCTGAAGTTCGGCTGGAGTGTTTGGCGGAGAGGGGTGGTTAGCTATCCATTTAAGAGGAGCCCGGAGTTCGACTCACGTAAGAGTCCGGACGAAGTCTTTCTTCAGCCGAAGTCGGAGACGAGACCCGGCTCCCGTAGGGGTTCGGGCGGAGTCTTCTTGCAATTAAAGTCAGGGGCGAAGTCCGGCTCCCGTAGGAGTCCGGACGAAGCTTACCAGCAGTTAAAGTTGGTGACAGAGCCCGGCTCCCGTAGGAGTCCGGACGGAGTCTGCTTGCGGTCGGAGTTGTGGGTGGAGTCCGGCTCCCGTAGGAGTCCGGACGAGGTCTGTCTGCAGCCGGAGTCGGAGACGAGGCCCGGCTCCCGTAGGGGTCCGGGTGGAGCCTTCCTGCAATTAAAGTCAGGGGCGAAGTCCGGCTCCCGTAGGAGTCCGGACGAAGCTTACCAGCAGTTGAGGTTGGTGACGGAGCCCGACTCCCGTAGGAGTCCGGACGAAGTCTGCTTGCGGTCGGAGTTGTGGGCGGAGTCCGGCTCCCGTAGGAGTTCGGACGAGGTCTGTCTGCAGCCGGAGTCGGGGACGAGGCCCGGCTCCCGTAGGGGTCCGGACGGAGTCTTCCTGTAATTAAAGTCAGGGGCTAAGTCCGGCTCCCGTAGGAGTCCGGACGAAGCTTACCAGCGGTTGAAGTTGGTGACGGAGCCCGGCTCCCGTAGGAGTCCGGGCGAAGTCTACTTGCGATCGGAGTTGTGGGCGGAGTCCGGCTCTCATAGGAGTCCGGACGAGGTCTGTCTGCAGCCAGAGTCGGGGATGAGGCCCGGCTCCCGTAGGGGTCCGGGCGGAGTCTTCCTGCAATTAAAGTCAGGGGCGAAGTCTGGCTCCCGTAGGAGTCCAGACGAAGCTTACCAGCGGTTGAAGTTGGTGACGGAGCCCGGCTCCCATAGGAGTCCGGGCGGAGTCTGCTTGCGGTCGGAGTTGTAGGCGGAGTCCGGCTCCCGTAGGAGTCCGGATGAGGTCTGTCTGCAGCCGGAGTCAGAGACGAGGCCCGGCTCTCGTAGGGGTCCGGGCGGAGCCTTCCTGCAATTAAAGTCAGGGGCGAAGTCCGGCTCCTGTAGGAGTCCGGACGAAGCTTACCAGCAGTTGAAGTTGGTGACGGAGCCTGGCTCCCGTAGGAGTCCGGGCGGAGTCTGCTTGCGGTCGGAGTTGTGGGCGGAGTCCGGCTCCCGTAGGAGTCCGGATGAGGTCTGTCTGCAGCTGGAGTCGGGGACGAGGCCCGGCTCCCGTAGGGGTCCAGGCGGAGTCTTCCTGCAATTAAAGTCAGGGGCTAAGTCCGGCTCCCGTAGGAGTCCGGACGAAGCTTACCAGCGGTTGAAGTTGGTGACGGAGCCCGGCTCCCGTAGGAGTCCGGGCGGAGTCTGCTTGCAGTTAGAGTTGTGGGTGGAGTCCGGCTCTCGTAGGAATCCGGATGAGGTCTGTCTGCAGCCGGAGTTGGGGATGAGGCCCGGCTCCCGTAGGGGTCCGGACGGAGTCTTCCTGCAATTAAAGTCAGGGGCGAAGTCCGGCTCCCATAGGAGTCCGGACAAAGCTTACCAGCGGTTGAAGTTGGTGACGGAGCCCGGCTCCCGTAGGAGTCCGGGCGGAGTCTGCTTGCGGTCGGAGTTATGGGCGGAGTCCGGCTCCTGTAGGAGTCCGGACGAAGTCTGTCTGCAGCCGGAGTCGGGGATGAGGCCTGGCTCCTGTGGGGGTCCGGGCGGAGCCTTCCTGCAATTAAAGTCAGGGGCGAAGTCTGGCTCCCGTAGGAGTCCGGACGAAGTTTACCAGCAGTTGAAGTTGGTGACGGAGTCCGGCTCCCGTAGGAGTCCGGGCGGAGTCTGCTTGCGGTCAGAGTTGTGGGCGGAGTCCGGCTCCCATAGGAGTTTGGACGAAGTCTCCCTGTAGCTGGCGAGATCAGGCTCCCGTAGGAGTCCGGTCAAAGTCTACCTGCAATTAAAGTTAGGGGCGAAGTCCGGCTCCCGTAGGAGTCCGGACGAAGCTTACCAGCGGTTGAAGTTTGTGACGGAGCCCGGCTCCCGTAGGAGTCCGGGCGGAGTCTGCTTGCGGTCGGAGTTGTGGGCAGAGTCCGGCTCCCGTAGAAGTCCGGACGAGGTCTGTCTGCAGCCGGAGTCGGGGACGAGGCCCGGCTCCCGTAGGGGTCCGGGCGGAGCCTTCCTGCAATTAAAGTCAGTGGCGAAGTCCGGCTCCCGTAGGAGTCCGGACGGAGCTTACCAGCAGTTGAAGTTGGGGATGGAGCCCGGCTCCCGTAGGAGTCCGGGCGGAGTCTTCCTTGCGGTTGAAGTTGGGGACGGAGCCCGGCTCCCGTAGGAGTCCGGGCGGAGTCTTCCTTACGGTTGAAGTTGGTGACGGAGCCCGGCTCCCATAGGAGTCCAGGCGGAGTCTTCCTTGCGGTTGAAGTTGGGGACGGAGCCCGGCTCCCGTAGGAGTCCGGGCGGCGCTTACCAGCAGTTGGAGTTGTGGATGGAGCCCGGCTCCCGTAGGAGTCCGGGCGGAGTCTGCTTGCGGTCGGAGTTATGGGCGGAGTCTGGCTCTCGTAGGAGTCCGGACGAGGTCTGTCTGCAGCCGGAGTTGGGGACGACTCGTGAGGGTTAATCCCATTGAGAACTTCGGCTGAGGGTATTTTATACCCAACACCAGTCCCCCTACTTTGGAGTTTGAATTTCGAATGAAGAAAGTACAGAGAGGTTTGCACAGCCGAAGTTGTCCCCTTGAACCCTGTGTACGACCACCTCCGGATATTTTGGCATTAAATGTGCGCATGCTGGAGTCTTTTCGAATCGGGGTGATACGAAGGGACCCTTCGAAATTTCCGCTGGTACGCTGGCCCAGGTACGGCGCAGTAATAGCTCTGTCAGCCGTTAGCCGCTTTTAGCCACCTGCCGTGGCGAGTGGGACACGTGTCGAGCGCGGGCCGGTCTGGGGGGATTCGTGATCATTATGGCGCCGGATCCCAGGGTCTATTTAAACCTGCCCTTCCACCTTTAGGAGCCCTATTCCGCCTGAGAGTTTCATTAGTATTCGCCCCTTCTTCGAGAGTCCCGATTCTCCTTGGCGTCTTCTTGGGCCATAGGCATCCTTCGAATCGTCCCTTTTCTCGCCCCTCTGCATCCCTCAGGGTGATCTAGGTTAGTCTCAGAACCTCCGTCCTTCTTCTTGCCATTTAGGGGCCTTTTCTTCGCCATTTTCTTTTGTCGTATTCTTCCGAGTTAGTCTCCTGTGACCTCTCGTCCTTTGTCCCGTCTGTCTTCTTCGGGATCTTTAGAGTCTTCATTCAAAGTTATTTGAAATGTCTTCCGGCTCTTCCGCTTCCAGTGGTTCCGGGAGTTCTTCCGCCTCAACCCCCCAGGTCTCTCGTTCTGTGGATGAACCCGCATCTGGGGCTGGGCTTCGTCCGGTTTTTGCACCGGACGCCATTCCATGCTCCCTAACTCCGGATGAACTCCTTCTGATAAGGGTTCAGTATGGAGTTCCTCCGGAGTACGACCTGGAGCTACCTGACCCCTCCGACCGGGCTAGCACTCCTTCACCCGGTCGTTTTTGCCTGTATCAGGAGGCGTTCCGTGCCGGGCTCCGGCTTCCGCTTCCGTCCTTTGTTGTCGCCCTCTTCCACTTCTTAGATATCTCTTTGGCTTCAGTTGCTCCGAATTCTTTTAGGTTTTTGATAGGGTTTCTCTTCCTTTGCCACGTAGTCGAGGTCCAGCCGTCCCTTTCTCTGTTTAGGCATTTCTATACCTTCAAGCGTCATCCTTCGGTGAAGGACTGGTGGTATTTCTTCTCTCAGTTCGGCAAGAAGAGATTGCTGAAAGGTGCCCCCTCTTCAATCCACAACTAGAAGGAGAAATACATCTTCGTCCACTGCCCGACCCTGAGGCTGGGCCTGCCCCCTTGGGGCTCTCTGAGGGATTCTGTCCGTCGGACCCCCAGCCTGGGGGAGGACGACCTCCAGGCTGCCCGAAAGCTTCTTGACTACTCCGCTCTTTCCCTTTCCAACCTTCTGAGGGAGCAATTTTTGTTCAACATCGGTCTGAGCCCCCAAGATCCTGCGAGTACTTCATCTTTTTCTTTCTCTTCTTTTCTTCTGTCCTTCTTCTTTTTCTTCTCTCTTCTTCCTTCTCTTTCTCTCTTTTTTTTTTTGTGCCACTCCTTCCTTTTTCATCCCATTATTGATTTCTGATCTCTCTCCCCTTTTTTTTTTTTTTTAAGAATGGACGTCGAAGCAGCACGGATGCTCGCCAGGGGCCTCAAGGTCCACAAAAGAAAAGGTGCCGCTGTTGCTCCTTAGATTGATTTTGATGATTACAAAGCAGTTGAAGGGGTACTAATGTTTCTCACTTGAAAAAGACTTATTTCTATTCAGGGGCAAAATTATAATTTTACCAAAATCCTGATTTGATAGTATCAAATGATAGAACAAAAGATTTATGATCCAATGGTGAAAATTTTATTGATTTTGGACTTGTATTTTGAAAGATATGCATGATTGAAAATCATGAGTTGACCCATGAGTCGACTCATGGCACATGAGATGACTGGCACACTGAAATTTCTGGCCGGTACAAACTTGGCACACCCTGTGAGTCGACCTATGAGTCGACCCCCAAGATATGAGTCGACTCATGAGTCGACCTCTGCGGGTTTTAAGCCAGTTTTACAGAACCTTGGATCCCGTTCGATTCTGTGATGATTTTCCATAGAGGTCGACCCATGAGTCGACCCCCAGGCATGAGTCGACTCATGAGTCGACCCCTGTGACGAAATTTTTCCACAACGGCTAGTTTTTAACCCATTTTAAATACTTTTAATGCTCATTTAATATGGTCTAACGGCTCTTTTTCCAGTCTAGAATGATTTCCACTATTTCTTAAAGCTATAAAAGGGACAAAAAGGTGGGAATCAAGAAGAGTATTCAAGAAGAGAGATTTTGAAAAAGGAATTTCAAGCAAACTTTTCAGCCCTAAGCAAGAGCTCACTCAAAGTATTCAAGAAGCCTTTAATCCAAGCTCACCAACTCCTCAAGTGCACATTCAAGTCTCCAACCACCTTGAGAAAATCCAAAAGGATCTTCTTCTCTTTGAGTAAAGTGTATTTAAAGTCATATTCGCTCATTAAAGGAGCTTTCTTTGTACTTATTTGTGCTATTGATTGCTATACTCGGTTTGAGTGATTGTTTTTGTTTTGGAGGGGTTTCAAAACAAGGGAAGGTTGATCCGAACCTAGAATCGGAGTGTATTGGGTTGGCTTGTATCCGAAAAATAAGTGGACTAGCTTGGGATAGCTAGAGTCGGAGTTTTCGACGTTTGTATTCGGATTGAATACAAGATTAGTGGATTGAAATTCTCAAGTAGGAGCTTGGGGAGTGGATGTAGGTGCAAGGTTGGCACCGAACCACTATAAATCTTTTTGTTTGGTATGTGTCTAATTGCTCTTCTTTAACTCTTCATTATTCTCTTGCATTCTTGCTCTTGCCATTAGCCTTGAATTAATTCTACTCTCCCTATTTATTTAGCTTTGTCAAACATTTCTCATAAGTCATAAGTTAAGCTTAAAATTTTTATAAACCCAATTCACCCCCCCTCTTGGGTTGCATAGCTGGGCAACAAGTGGTATCAGAGCCCGGTGCTCTAGCCCTTCTTTGATCTAAACAATCAAAGAGCCAAAGATCTATGGCAACTCAAGTCGGCACTTCTCTAGACGAGGGGCAATCCACCAACCGACCTCCACTTTTCAATGGGTCTAATTACACCTATTGGAAAGCTCGGATGAAAATATTCATTCAAGCACTCGACTATGATATGTGGAGTATCATAGTAAACGGTCCTCACACACCCACTAAAATTATAGATGGTGAGGAATCAGTCAAATCCGAGAAAGAATGGGATGAGGTTGATAAGAAGATGGCCCAATTAAATGCTAAAGCAATGAATGTCCATTTCTACTTGCTCATCTGCTAAAGAAATATGGGATAGGTTAGAAGTAACCCATGAGGGAACCAATCAAGTAAATGAGTCTAAAATCAACATGCTTGTGCATAAATATGAATTGTTTAAAATGGAGCATGATGAGTCCATAACTGGAATGTTTACTCGCTTTACTGATATTATAAATGGTTTAAAGAGTCTTGGTAAGTCCTATACTAACAGTGAGCTTGTAAGAAAGATTCTCAGGTCCTTACCAAGAACTTAGGAAGCCAAAGTGACCGCCATCCAAGAAGCCAAAGACTTGAACATTCTATCCTTGGAAGAGCTTCTTGGATCATTGATGACTCATGAGCTAAGCATGAAGCAACATCAAGAGGAAGAAGTCAAAAAGAAAAGAACAATTACCCTCAAATCCACAGCTCCACCAGATGAAGAAACTGATGACACTGAAGATGAAGAACGGGATGAAGAGATGGCACTCATTACCCGAAGATTCAAAAAAATTTTGAGAAAAAGAAAAAAAGGGATGAGGAAGAGGCCATTCACAAAAAGGGAACAGAGCAAAGAAAAAGAGAAAGACCAACCCCTTATCTGCTACGAATGCAAGAAGTCGGGACACTTCAAATCCGAATGCCCACAACTGAAGAAAGGTCCCAAGAAGTACAAGAAAAAGATCATGGTGGCCACTTGGAGTGCGAGTGATGACTCAAGTTTCGAAGAAGAAAACTCAACCGAACAAGCTAACCTGTGTCTTATGGCACACGAAAATGAGGTAATTTTCGAAACTCCTAGTGACTTTACATTTGAAAAATTATATGAAGTTTTTTATGATTTAGTTGATGAATTAAAGAAACTGGGGATGAAGAACAAAGATCTAAAATTAAAAAATCAATCTTTATTGAAACAAAATAAAAATATTTCAATTGAAAAATCCATCATGCTTCAAGAAAATCAAAGTTTAAAGAATGAAATTGCCAAGCTAAAACCAATAGTAGAAAAATTCACCTTGAGTTCAAATAAACTTAATATGATTCTTGATAATCAAAAAGCCGTGTATGATAAGGCTGGACTTAGCTATAACCCCTTGAAGAAACAAAAATATCTGAAAAATATTTATGTAAACTCTTTAAGTAACAAGTCTTCTAATATTACTTGTTTCAAATTTGGTAGAGTAGGACATAAGTCATACATTTGCTTCTCTAACAAGTCTGCAAACTCAACTATAAAGAAAATATGGGTTCCAAAAGAAACCATTATGACTAACCAAAAAGGATCCAAGAAAGCTTGGGTACCTAAAACAAAAACTTGACTTTTGCTTGCAGGTGTGTCTAGCATCCCAAGGAGGAAACAGGAAATAGTATCTTGACAGTGGATGCTCGAGACACATGACTGGTGATGAATCTCAATTCATCACTCTTGATGCTAAGAATGGAGGGATGGTCACCTTTGGAGATAATGGCAAAGGAAAGATCATCGGTATAGGTAACATTGGTATCACTCCCTCCAAATACATTGAAAATATTTTGTTAGTAGATGGTTTAAAGCATAATTTACTAAGCATTAGCCAATTTTGTGATAAAGGATATAAAGTTATTTTTGAATCATCTGTTTGCATTGTAACTAGTCCTATTAATGATGGCATTAAATTTATTGGACATAGACATGGTAATGTTTATATGGTAGATTTAAATGATTTAGCCAAAATAAACATGCAATGCCTAGTATTCTTGAATACTAAAATTAATGAGACTTGTTGGCTTTGGCATCGCAGACTTGCACACATTAGCATGCATTCTCTTTCAAAATTAATTAAGAAAGAATTAGTTCTTGGTTTGCCAAAATTAAATTTTGAAAAGGATAGAATTTGTGATGCATGCCAACTAGGTAAACAAACAAGAGTTTCATTTAAATCCAAAAATGTTGTTTCAACCTCTAGACCTTTAGAGCTTTTGCATATGGACTTATTTGGACCTACGAGAACCACTAGTCTAAGAGAAAAATGATATGGTTTTGTAATTATAGATGATTACTCTCGTTTTACTTGAGTTTTCTTTTTAGCACACAAAGATAAAATTTTTCATGTTTTCACTAAATTTTATCGAAAAGTCACTAATGAGAAAGGATTTTCAATTCAAAATATTCGAAGTGATCATGAAACTGAATTTGAAAATCATGACTTTGAAAATTTTTATGATGAAAAGAGAATTGGCCATAACTTCTCTGCTCCTAGGACACCTCAACAAAATGGGGTAGTAGAAAGAAAAAACAGAACCTTAGAAGAAATAGCCCGTACCATGCTTTATGAAAGCAACCTTCCAAGATATTTTTGGGTGGAAGCAATTAACACAGCATGTTACATTTTAAATCATACTTTGATTAGACAAATTTTAAAGAAAACCCCCTATGAGCTTTGGAAAGAAAGAAAACCTAATATTGCATATTTTTATGTTTTTGGTTACCGATGCTTTGTATTAAATAATGGTAAAGAAAGACTTAGAAAATTTGATGCAAAATCAGATGAAGCAATCTTTCTTGGCTACTCCTCCACTAGTAAAGCTTTTAGAGTTTTTAACAAAAGAACTTTAGTAGTAGAGGAGTCGATACATGTTGTCTTTGATGAATCTAACGATCTTCCTTCAAGAAAGAATGAAGGTGTCGATGATGCAGATCCTCTTATAGATGGAATGAAGGAGATCACTTTGAAAGATTCAATAATTCAAGAGGATGAGGAACATGAAGATAAACAGGATGAGGGAGGTGAAGAACATCAAGAACAACCTCAAGGTATAAATAACCTACCCAAAGAATGGAGGTATGTTCACAATCACCCTAAGGAGATAATTATTGGTGATCCTATGCATGGGGTAAAAACTCGTTCTTCACTTAAAGATGTATTTAATCATTGTGCTTTTATCTCTCATCTTGAACCAAAAAATATTGAAGAAGCTGAAAATGATTATAATTGAATTAATGCAATGCAAGAGGAACTTAATCAATTTGAAAGAAATAATGTATGGACTTTAGTATCAAGACCTAAAAATTATTCAATAATTGGCACAAAATGGGTCTTTAGGAATAAATTAGATGAACATGGAAATGTAATAAGAAATAAAGCAAGATTGGTTGCTAAAAGTTATAATCAAGAAGAAGGAATTGATTTTGATGAGACCTTTGCACCTGTTGCAGATTAGAGGCCATTAGACTTTTACTTGCATATGCTTGCTTTATGAAATTTAAATTATTTTAAATGGATGTCAAAAGCGTATTTTTGAATGGATATATTACTGAAGAAGTCTATGTAGAACCAACCCCAGGTTTTGAAAATCATACTTTTCCTAATCATGTTTTTAAATTAAATAAAGCTCTATATGGTTTGAAACAAGCACCTAGGGCTTGGTATGATAGGCTAAGCAAATTTTTACTAAATAATGGTTTTTCAAGAGGTAATGTAGACACAACCCTCTTCATTAAAAGAAATCAAAATGATATGTTAATTATACAAATATATGTTGATGACATTATTTTTGGATCTACTAATGAATCTCTTTGTCAAGACTTTGCTAAGCTCATGCAGGGGGAGTTCGAGATGAGCATGATGGGAGAACTTACATTCTTTTTCGGACTCCAAATCAAACAAACAAAGAAAGAAATTTCCATCACCCAAAGCAAGTACACCAAGAAATTACTCAAAAGATTTGGAATGGAGAACTCCAAAGCAATTGGCACACCCATGAGCCCCTCATGTAAGCTTGACAAGGATGAAGAAGGTAAATGTGTAGACTTAAAATATTATAGAGGTATGATTAGCTCTCTATTATATTTAACTGCAAGTAAGCCTGATATCATGTTTAGTGTTTGTCAGTGTGCTAGATTTTAATCTAATCCTAAAGAGTCTCACTTGAATGCTGTTAAAAGAATCCTTAGATATTTAAATGGTACTCAAACTCTAGGATTATGATACTCTAAGGATTCATTAATCGATTTAATAGGATATTCAGATGCTAATTTTGCTGGATATAGATTAGATAGAAAAAGCACTAGTGGAACCTGCCAATTTTTTGGAGTTAACCTAATCTCCTGATTTAGTAAGAAACAAAATTCGGTAGCACTGTCTACAGCTGAGGCCGAATACATTGCAGTCGGAAGTTGTTGTGCTCAAATCTTGTGGATTAAGTAACAACTCGAAGACTTTGGTATCAAACTTAATAAAACACCCATAAGATGTGATAACACTAGTGCCATAAATCTTACTAAAAATTCAATTCAACATTCAAGGTCTAAACATATTGAAATAAGACATCATTTTATAAGAGAACATGTTCAAAACAAAGATATAATTCTTGACTATGTTTGCACTGAAAATTAATTAGCCGATATCTTTACAAAGACCTTAAGTGAGGATAGATTCTGTGAAATTAGGAGAAATCTAAGAATTCTTGATCCATTTGCCTAAATATTTCTCCAATTCCAAGGAATCGATGTCAAAATTTTTTTGAGCTCAATTTTCATCATTTCTCTTGGATCTAAAAGCTCAAGATTATCATTCTCACAACTTGTCATTGAGCAAAAATTCTTCTCCCAAAATTTTGAATTTTTTCGGACTTTATTCATATTTTTTCTTGAAATTTTGTGAATCATGAGTCGACCCCCTAGGGTCGACCCAATGGCATACTTGAAATTTTCGGCCATCATCCCACGAATTCATTTCTTTTTTAACCAAAAGCCCATTCATGAGTCGACCCCTCCTTCCTCGTCTTCCTCCCTTCAAGACTCATCGTCCTCATCTTCGTTCTCTCCAAAACCAAGGATTTAGCCCAAGATCATTCTCCCATCACCTCTCCACCTCAAATCACCCCTTGGGAAAGGAGCTTTTCACATCTTTCTCCCTTGATTGAAGCGGTTGGACCGTGCCCTAGCTTCCACCGTTCTTCTCAAAATCATGATTTTTCTCCGCCAAAATCCCTTTCCATCTTCTAATAACCCTCCTTCTCTTCACCCATTTGATCTTCCGAGTCTCCTTGCTTGCTCTTGTGGTGAGAATGGCCCCAAAAATGAAACTCTCTCAAAGAAGAAAATCAGTCCGTGAGCTGGAAGAAGGCGTCTGCAGGAAAAGGCAAGCTTCTCAGACCTCCTCTGCTCCCATTCTGGCTTCAACGTCTGCACCAGGTCCCTCTCAGTCTCCTCTCAGCCCTAGTAAAATTTTTCTCTCTGACAGGAAGGTAGAAACCGGTAAGAATGTGGACTTCAGATTCTTTGAAAAAGAATATTTCTCCTTTGGATCAAAGATCAAAAATCAAGGTTGGGAATTTTACTGTTCTCTCAAAGAAGTTACATATGTAGACTTGGTTAGAGAATTTTATCTGAATCTGCACTATGGCAATGGAACAGTAACTTCTACTGTAAAGGGAATTGATATATGCTTAGATCCTATTATTTTGGGAGAGATTCTATATTTGCCCTGTGAGGGATATTCTAACATGGAACTCCCAGTGAAGGAAGAAGGGATCAATGTAATTTTAGGAGGAACCTACTCAGGAAGTCTAAATAAATTAGAAGCTAAGATCTTGTCAATTGAAATGAGAATTCTATATCAATTAGTGACAAAGCTTTTCTTCCCGAGAAGTGGTAGACATGACCTCCTTTCTGGTCGAGACATATGTATAATGTTTCATGTGATCACCCAAACCCCCTTAAACCTCCCTGCTTTAATGATTGAGGCCATGAGAGAAACACTGAATAAATCCAAGGCACATCTGCCTTTTGATATGGCCCTCACACTAGTATTCAGAAGGTTTGGAGTCAGTTTTGAGGGGGAGGCATCAGCTAGGCTCTCTCACTCAGACACCATCAACCAACACACTCTGCACCGCATGGGATTCACTAGGATTGATGGTGGTTGGATCAAGGGTACAGAAGAGAGAGCTGAGGATAGAGCTGAGGACAGAGTTGAGGACAAAGCTGAGGAAGAAGGTCCCTCATCACCTCTCCATGACTTTAGGGCAGCATCTCCAGACATCCAGTTTGTTTCAGATCCAGAGGCTGGCCCTTCAGAGTCCACCAGGAGGCACACACCATTTCAGCAGCCAGACAACAGAGCACCTCCCTCAGAGTTCAGATTGGCTGATGATCAGATTGAGCAGATTTCTCAGCGTGTGGCTTCCTTGCTTTCTCGTCAGTGGAGCACTTCTGTGTTTGCACCGAGATCCACATCATTAGATGCATCTGATCAGACCTTGATCCCCCATATCTCCACTGTATTTTAGATGATCTCAGATCAGTCAGTTCGGATTCAGCAGCTCGAGGATTACATTTTGAGACTGACTGGGAGAGTACTTGACTTGCAGGGGTAAGTATTAGCTCTGGCCCATCCACAGCCACAGGAGTGCACTATTGAGGTCACAGACCTAACTGCGGAGGCTGGCAGACTCAGAGGTGTATTAAAGGGTGGATTTGATTTCTTGAGGAGAGAGATCAGAGGCTCTAGTGAGCATGCTTCTACACAGTTCACTGCACTGCTTCAGTCTGTTTCGAGAGCTCTGAACGTTCTTGATTCCATCAGGCTCTCTCTTGCAGTCCAGTCTATGGCCTCTCAGCCTTCAGAATCATCTCGCCCACCTACTCGTGCCAGCACCTCCACTCGTGGCAGAGGCAGACGGGGTAGAGGACGAGCTCTTGATCGTGATCCATCATCTCCCCACCCCATCTCTGATACATCTGATTCTAATCCATAGAGTCATGAGCTATACTAGATCATTGTAGTTAGTCTTGTCTTTTGTTTCGTTCTAGGATCTATCTTTTGGACCATGTAATGATGTTAACTAGTTGACTTTTATATTATGGAATATGTATTGAAACAACTATGGTATCAATCATCTTTTAATTATATATCTACTCTTTGTAATGGTATCAATCATCTTTTGATTATATATCTTCTCTTTGTTGCTAATTCATATCTATGGTACTCAATGGCATATTTTATTTTATGATTGCTGTATTCAGGGGGAGTAAACATTAATGATTAGCACAAAAAGTTTGAAGAAATACTAAAGAGAAAATGTATTCAAAAAAAGAGGAGGAGTTAACAATATTTGATGATGTCAAAAAGGGAGAGAAATTAAAGAAAAATATCAAAAGCAAGATTATTAAATGACTTAAAAATATAATGAGTGAATTGCTAAGCAAAAGTATCAAAAGAAAGATAAATAAAAGTTTTAAAAATAAAATGAGTGAATTGGGAGAAATTAAAATATCAAAAACAAGATTGCTAACAAAATGAATGAATTACTAAGCACAAAGCAAATGAGCAACCTTTAAAATTACTTCTTAGACATGCTCTGATATGCTTTAAAATTAGACATGCTCTAATACATCTTAAAATTTGACATGCTCTGACATGCTTTAAAATTAATTCTTAGACATGCATTGATACACTTAATTGTTAAACATGCTCTGATACTAAAACTAAATAATCAAATGAGAATGAGCGAATTTTTAAAAAATTTGAAAAACAAGCAAATGAGCAAATGAGAAATCATAAGGTAAATTCTGTCTTGCTCTGATAACAAAAATAAATTTTTTACTCTGATACCAAAATCACATAATCAAATGAGCAAATTTTCAAATCATTAAGCAATAGGCAAATTATTTATGTAAATGGACACATGTATCACATGCCAAAAGAATCAATCTTCTTTTCAATTTCCTATTTATCTTCAAACTACCTATAATGCATTTCATTCCTTTGAAATTCATGATCATTGATTCATATAAATGCTTTTGTTCAAATATTTTGTCATCATTAAAAAGAGGAAGATTGTTGCTCCTTAGATTGATTTTGATGATTACAAAACAGTTGAAGGGGTACTAATATTTCTCACTTGAAAAAGACTTATTGCTCTTTAGGGGCAAAATTATAATTTTATCAAAACCCTGATTTGATAGTATCAAATGATAGAATAAAAGATTTGTGATCCAATGATGAAAATTTTATTGATTTTGGACTTGTATTTTGAAAGATATGCATGATTGAAAATCGTGAGTCGACCCATGAGTCGACTCATGGCACATGAGATGACTGGCACACTGAAATTCTTGGCCGGCACAGACTTGACACACCCTGTGAGTCGACCCATGAGTCGACCTCCAAGGCATGAGTCGACTCATGAGTCGACCTCTGCGGATTTTAAGCCAGTTTTACAGAACCTTGGATCCCGTTCGATTCTGTGATGATTTTTCACAGAGGTCGACCCATGAGTCGACTCCCAGGCATGAGTCGACTCATGAGTCGACCCCTGTGACGGAATTTTTTTGCAACGGCTAGTTTTTAACCCGTTTTAAATGCTTTTAATGCTCATTTAATGTGGTCTAACGGCTCTTTTTCAGTCTAGAATGATTTCTACTATTTCTTAAAGCTATAAAAGGGACAACAAGGTGGGAATCAAGAAGAGTATTCAAGAAGAGAGATTTTGAAAAAGGGATTTCAAGCAAACTTTTCAGCCCTAAGCAAGAGCTCACTCAAAGTATTCAAGAAGCCTTTAATCCAAGCTCACCAACTCCTCAAGTGCACATTCAAGTCTCCAACCACCTTGAGAAAATCCAAAAGTATCTTCTTCTCTTTGAGTAAAGTATATTTAAAGTCATATTCGCTCATTAAAGGAGCTTTCTTTGTACTTATTTGTGCTATTGATTGCTATACTCGGTTTGAGTGATTGTTTTTATTTTGGAGGGATTCCAAAACAAGGAAAGATTGATCCGAACTTAGAATCGGAGTGTATTGGGTTGGCTTGTATCCGAAAAATAAGTGGACTAGCTTGGGATAGCTAGAGTCAGAATTTTTGATGTTTGTATTCGGGTTGAATACAAGATTAGTGGATTGAAATTCTCAAGTAGGAGCTTGGAGAGTGGATGTAGGTGCAAGGTTGGCACCGAACAACTATAAATCTTTTTGTTTGGTGTGTGTCTAATTGCTCTTCTTTAACTCTTCATTATTCTCTTGCATTCTTGCTCTTGCCATTAGCCTTGAATTAATTCTACTCTCCCTATTTATTTAGCTTTGTCAAACATTTCTCATAAGTCATAAGTTAAGCTTAAAATTTTTATAAACCCAATTCACCCCCCCCTCTTGGGTTGCATAGCTGGGCAAACAACCGCGGTCTTCGGATCAGCAAAGAAGGTCAAGATGGAGGAGACGAGCCTGGCCGTGCCTGTCCAGGCGGCCCCCACGATCGACGTTCCTTCGGACGTCGAACCAACGGCCCCCCGGGCCTCTTCAAGGAGTCCGCCGACTGGAGCTCTCGTTTCGAGGGTCCGCTCCATGGAGGCGCCCGTAGTCGAGAGGGGGAGGAGAAGGAAGTCGGTGGCTCGCAGGGTGGGTAGCCGCCGAGCCGCTGCTGACGAGTCCCTCGGTTCCGAAGAGGAGCCAGAGAATCCCTTCAATGACAGAGACCTGATCAAGCGGTTGATCGACGGCTGCATTCTGCCTGAAGTCGTCGAGAGGATCGACCGCGACAATCCTGAGCAGCGGGTTTGGGACTCCATAGGATCCTTCCTCGAGGTAAACAAATCTTCATTTAACCGACTATTCGACCCTTGCTCTGATCCCCTAGTCGTCGTTGCAGATTGGGCACCAGCTCCTCGCCAATATCGAGGCAACGAATCGGGCGAGGAGGGATGCCATCCAGGTGGAGGAGTGTCATCGGGCCGAGGTCGCTCGCCTCAAAGAAAAGGCAGCCGAAGTAGTTGCCCTTCAGGAGACCCTGGAAAGAGAAAAGCAGGCCCGGGAAGAAGAGAGGCAGACCTCGGAGGAGACGGTGAGGAAGGCGGAGGCCGAGGTCGCCAACTTGGCGGAGCAGATTTCGGTCCTGGTCTCGGAGGTCAGGGTTCTTGCAGTGGAGGAGTTCAAGACCTCCGCAGAGATGAGGGACTTGAACGTCAGGTTCGGTCAAGAAGCATTCATCAAGGGGTTCGAGCTCTGCCAGGAGAAGGTGGTCAGAAAATTTTTCGAGCTCGACCTCAACTTCTTGGGTGAGGAGTCTGAGGATGAGGCCGATCCTTCTCCTGCCGCTACTGCTGCCGCAGCCCCCCCTCCAGGAACACCGAGCTCTCCAACTCCTGCTTCTGAGGTCTGAGACCTCCGACCTTGTATCTTTATTTTACCGTAATTTTTCTTTTCCTTTTTATCTTCAAGAATCATTCAATCAAAAAAATTAAATTTCTCACCGTGGATGGCTTCTCTTCTCCCCCTTCCCCCCTTTTTATTTTTCTTTCTGCAATGAGACGCGCCTTGACGCTTCTGTCTCTCGATGGCAGTATCCTGCCAAGGCACTTCCCCTGCCCCAGGGGATCCCGCTGAAGTCCACGATCCAGCGGCTGAAGAAGGAGGTTCTTCACGCGATGAAAAGGTCGAAGAAGATGGAAGGCGAGCTTCGCAGGTTAAAGGAGGGTTACTCTGAAGCCACCTCGGAGGCCACCCGCTTTCGGAATCTCCACGTGAAAGGGATCATGGAGTATAGCCAGAGGAAGGCGGACTTCGCGAAGGAGCTTGAGGAATACAAGAAGAGCGCTAGCGACCGAATTTGGGCTCAAGCTGTCAAGATTAGTGCTCTCAGGGTGGAACTGTCGGCTGCGAAGGAAAGGATCGGCCAGCTGGAAAGAAGTTCATCCCGACTCTTGGCTCGGGCCGACGGCGACCGGGAGTGGTCGAAGAAGGTCTCCGACCTTCAGCAGCAGCTTCAGGACGTCGAGGTGAGCTACGACATGCATCGGGCCGGTTAGCGCAGGCAAGTGGATGAATATAAAGGGAGACTCAGGGTGGCGGCCGACGAAGTCGGCCATCTTCAGAGGCAGCTGGCTGACAGGGCTCAGCTTACTTCTGCTCGAGATTCTAATGAACTCCAGTCCCTAAGAGGAACCGTCGAAGGGCTTTCTGTCGCCCTCGGGGAAAGGACGGCTGAGCTGCAGCAATTGAAGATCCAACTGGCATACGAGCAGCAGGCCGTCACGGATGCGGAGGCGAAATCTGAGGTCCTGAGAAAGAGGCGTCGAGAGGCAGAGACCGAAAGCCAGCGGCTTCGTCGGGCGCTCCAGGACACGCTGCTGAAAAAGAGAGAGTTAGAAGAAGAAGTTGAGAATCTGAGGCAGTCCTGGATAAGGGGTGGAGTAGATAATTCTAGGTCGGAAGGAGCAGAGCTTCCCTAGGGCTCTTCTTGGCCTTCTGTCTTTTCATGTATACATTTTTCTTTTTGTTGTTTTATCTCGCTTTTGTCGTTTTGCTTTTCTTCCTTTGGCCTTCTGGGCTTCGTGGTGTATATTTTGCAAATGGAATGAAAAGAGAATTTTGTGTTATCTCATCCGCATATTGTATTAAATTATCATCCGCCGAACTTCTCTTGTCGTTCGACTTATCTGACGTTGACGTCGTTTGGAGGTGCCCAGTCGTCGATGCGCTGGTTTGCTTTCCTCGTCGTTCGTGGCCGTAGGCTCGAGCTTGGTGGTCTGAACTCCGCATTACTTCGGAGGCATCGCTGTCTTCTTGACCTATGTCGAGAGCCTTCTTAGAGGCCGGGGGTGTTTGGTAGGAACTTCCCGTCTTTGTTGAGACGAGGTTCCTTAGGTCTTTGGTGTGGTTTGTCCTTCATCTGTTTCCGACGTAGTTCGTCGCTCTTTCTTTTTAATTTCTCTCCTCTTTTCAGAGTGAGGGCCCTCCCCTTGCTTTTTGCAGAGTTACGTAGAAGTGTGAAGGTGCCGCTGAGGGGCCTTTCCCCTTCATCCGATCTTGTTGGGCGGTCGAGTTTCGTCACCGTCAGGACGAAGTTCTCCTTTCATTCCTGACGTAGTCGATCTCAGCTCAGGTTAGGACAAGGTTCTCCTCCTGTTCTCAATGGGGCCGCGGGGGCACATAAGGGCCATTGCAAGGGTCTCTCCCCCCATCCGGTCTAAAAGAACCGGGCCTTCGATTTTGCTCATGTCAGGATGAGGTTCTCCTCCTGTTCCTGACATGGCTGTGGGGGCACATTAGGGTGTTGTAAGGCCTCTCCCCCCATCCGGTCTAAAAGAATCGGGCCTTTGACTTTGCTCATGTCAGGATGAGGTTCTCCTCCTGTTCCTGACATGGCTGTGGGGGCGCATTAGGGCGTTGTAAGGCCTCTCCCCCCATCCGGTCTAAAAGAACCGGGCGTTTGACTTTGCTCATGTCAGGACGAGGTTCTCCTCCTGTTTCTGACATAGCTGTGGGGGCGCATTAGGGCATTGTAAGGCCTCTCCCCTCATCCGGTCTAAAAGAATCGGACCTTTGACTTTGCTCATGCCAGGACGAGGTTCTCCTCCTGTTCCTGACATGGCTGTGGGGGCACATTCGGGCGTTATAAGGCCTCTCCCCCAATTCGATCTCAAGATAATCGGACTTTCATTTTAGTTATGTTAGGATGAGGTTCTCCTCCCGTTCCTAACATAACCTTGTTTTAATTGTTTGAAGGGGTTATCCCCAGTCATAACAAATCCATGCCAAATGGGAGGAGCATGCAAAGTCGAAAGGAATTTAGGTTCAGGACAAAGTCGTAAGCGATACATTTACAGGTTTTCCGAGTTCCATGGTCGTGGAAGGTCTGCTCCTCCTTGAGGCCCTCCGGCGATGGAGTCGATGGTCCTAATTGGAGGCCGATTTCCGGGCTACTCCTCCCTCCTTGGCGGTTCAAGTTGCAGTAGGGCCCTTGGCCAATCTTCTCTACCCTCAGGCCGACGTCGGATGAACCTGTCGAGTCGACCTCATCGGATGAGCTCCTCGATCTCGTCTTGGAGCTGGATGCATTCCTCTGTGTCGTGGCCGTGGTCACGGTGGTAGAGACAGAACTTGTTGGGGTTGCACTTCCCGGGGTGTGTGCGCATCCTCTCTGGCCTAGGGAGCTTCTCCCTGACCTCCATCAGTACCTGGGTCTTTGAGGCATTGAGGAGGGCGTAGTTGCGGAATCTTCCCGGTGGAGAACCCCATCGAATCCCGCGATCCGAACTTCTCTACCTGCGTACCCGAGGTGGAGTATGGGCATGCTTGTGCCCAGGAGGGGATCGAGAACGCGGCCGAGCTTCTCTCGACCTTTTTTCGACTGCGGGCTTACTGGAAGGTCTGCTCCTCCTTAAGGCCCTCCGGCGATGGAGTCGATGGTCTCAATTGGAGGCCGATCTCCGGGCTGCTCCTCCCTCCTTGGCGGTTCAGGTTGTGGTAGGGCCCTTGGCCAATCTTCTCTACCCTCAGGCCGGCATCGGATGAACCTGTCGAGTCGACCTCGTCGGATGAGCTCCTCGATCTCGTCTCGGAGCTGGATGCATTCTTCCATGTCGTGGCCGTGGTCGCGGTGGTAGAGACAGAACTTGTTGGGGTTGCGCTTCCCGGGGTGTGTGCGCATCCTCTCTGGCCTAGGGAGCTGCTCCCTGACCTCCATCAGTACCTGGGTCTTCGAGGCATTGAGGGGGGCATAGTTGCGGAATCTTCCGGATGGAGAATTCCGCCGAACCCCGCGATCCAGACTTCTCTGCCTGCGTACCCGGGGTAGAGTATGGGCACGCTTGTGCCCAGGAGGGGATCGAGAATGCGGCCGAGCTTCTCTCGACCTTTTTTCGACTGCGGGCTTACTCGAGTCTCCCGCCTGCCGCTCTCTCGCGGTCTCCTCATTCTTTATTTTGAAGGCTTCTTCCACTCGGGTGTACCCTTCAGTCCGAGCCAACAAATCAGCAAAATCCCTGAGGTACTTCTCCAGAGAGAACAAAAGGTTATTCTTCTGAAGGCCACCCTTCAGAGCGGCCATTGCGACTGATTGGTCCAAATTCTGGACCTCTAGTGTTGCGACATTGAAATGGTTGATGTAGGCCCGAATGGAATCTCCTTCCCTCTGCTTGATATTGATGAGGGACTTCGAACCCTTCCGGAGGCGCCGACTGCTGACAAAATGGGCTACGAATTGGTGGCTCATCTGATCGAAGGAAAAGATGGTACCCAGCTTCAGTGCCGAGTACCAGTTTCTCGCCGCTCCCTTCAAGGTGGATGGGAAGGCTTGGCATAGAATGGCATCGGGAGTGCCATGAAGCAGCATCATCATCCGGAAGGCTTTCAGATGATCAACCGGGTTCGAAGTCCCGTCGTAGCTTTCGAACTGGGGGAGTTTGAAGTTTGGTGGGATCGGTTCCTGCATGATCATTTGAGAAAAGGGAGGGTCAGTGCAAATATCCTCACCATAAGCGGAGGGAGCGTGGTGGAGTTCTTCGATCCGCCGGTTCATCTCTTGGAGTCTCCGGTCTAGGAAATTCTCTCAACTTCGGGTCTCGAGGGTCCTCTGGCAGAATGGGGGCAGGGATCTTCCAGGGGTGGAGTCGTGATCCGATTGAGGGCTCTCCACCATCGGATTCGTCTTCCCAGGAAAGATGGGACGACTGGCCCAAGTGGCCCGCCCCACCGTCGGATTCTGGTGTTCCGATGACACCCTTTCCAGGCGCACTGATGCCTGCGGCTGCTGCTGCTGCTGCATGGTCTGCACAGCTTCAGTGAGGCCTCTGACCTGCTGCGCTAGCAGATCAAACTGCTCCACACCAACCACTGTCGTCGGAGGAGGAGGAGGAGGTTGGAAAACAGGAGGTAAGGTCGGAGCCTGAGATCTGGCTGCGGAGGTCGTGGATCGTCGCGTGGATGCCTTGCGGGGAGGCATCGAGCAAAGACCAAGTAGAGGAAGGAGGAGAGGATGCCGGAAAAGATGCCCGGGGGTGGTCCCGTTGAGCACTCCTTTAAGAACAAGGATATTGCAAAGATACACCCCTTCCTCTAGCGCCAATCCTGTTGGTGCAAAAATCTGTCTGCACCGGAGAAGCTGGAGTCGAGGGAGTCGCGGTCGCCGTCGGGACCTGCAAAAGAAGTCCAAACCGGAGGTGGGGTTGCTCCGGCAAGACCCTCCGATGCTCAAGTCAGTTCTCTGCCTCAACAAGAATGGAGTGCTCGAACAAAAATTTTAGCAGAGTTTCTAGGTAAAAAATGAGAGCTTAGAGAATAACATATCTGGGGTTTCCCTTTTTATAGGCGGATGATACAACAGACTGATAGCGACGTTCATAACCGTCTGGTAGTGGACTGTCCATAGTCAGGAGGAATTTATTGCGAAGGATAGTGGAGCGGAATCATGGCTGTCGCCGTAGCTCGCCATGTGGAATCAGTTGCGGGGAGTGGAGCGGCGTCCGTTGTCGTGACTCGTCAGGGAGTGGTGGAATCTCACCAGATCCGCTGCAGGGGGTGGAGCAGAATCGTGGCCGTTAGTACGGCCTGTCAGGAAGTAATGGAGCTGCGTAGGGTCCGCCACAGGGAGTGGAGTAGCATTATCTGTTACTGTGGCCTGCCAGGGAGTAATGGAGCAGCATGGAATCCGTCTCCGGAAGTGGAGCAGGATCATAGCCGTTGCTGCGTCACGCTAGAGAGTGCAGACCTGTCGGCTGAAGTTCGGTTGGAGTGTCTGGCGGAGAGGGGTGGTTAGCTATCCATTTAAGAGGAGCCCGGAGTCCGGCTCCCGTAAGAGTCCGGACGAAGTCTTCCTTCAGTCGAAGTCGGGGATGGGGTCCGACTCCCGTAGGGGTCCGGGCGGAGTCTTCCTGCAATTAAAGTCAGAGGCGAAGTCCGGCTCCCGTAGGAGTTCGGACGAAGCTTACCAGCAGTTAAAGTTGGTGACGGAGCCCGGCTCCCGTAGGAGTCCGGGTGGAGTCTGCTTGCGGTCGGAGTTGTGGGCGGAGTCCTGCTTCTGTAGGAGTCCGGACGAGGTCTGTCTGCAGTCGGAGTCGGGGATGAGGCCCGGCTCCCGTAGGGGTCCGGGTGGAGCCTTCCTGCAATTAAAGTCAGGAGCGAAGTCCGGCTCCCGTAGGAGTTCGGACGAAGCTTACCAGTAGTTGAGGTTGGTGACGGAGCCCGGCTCCCATAGGAGTCCGCACGGAGTCTGCTTGCGGTCGGAGTTGTGGGCGAAGTCCGGCTCCCGTAGAAGTCCGGACGAGGTCTATCTGCAGCCGGAGTCGGGGATGAGGCCCGGCTCCCGTAGGGGTCCGGGCAGAGTCTTCCTGTAATTAAAGTCAGGGGCTAAGTTCGGCTCCCGTAAGAGTCCGGACGAAGCTTACCAGCGGTTGAAGTTGGTGACGGAGCCCGGCTCCCGTAGGAGTCCGAGCGGAGTCTGCTTGCGGTCGGAGTTGTGGGCGGAGTCTGGCTCTCGTAGGAGTCCGGACGAGATCTGTCTGCAGTGGAGTCGGGGACGAGGCCCGGCTCCTGTAGGGGTCCGGGCGGAGTCTTCCTATAATTAAAGTCAGAGGTGAAGTCCAGCTCCCGTAGGAGTCCGGACGAAGCTTACCAGCGGTTGAAATTGGTGACGGAGCTCGACTCCCGTAGGAGTCCAGGTGGAGTTTGCTTGCGGTCGGAGTTGTGGGCGGAGTCCGACTCCCGTAGGAGTCCGGACGAGGTCTGTCTGTAGCCAGAGTCGGGGACGAGGCCCGGCTCCCGTAGGGGTCCGGGCGGAGTCTTCCTGCAATTAAAGTCAGGGGCGAAGTCTGGCTCCCGTAGGAGTCCGGACGAAGCTTACCAGCAGTTGAAGTTGGTGACGGAGCCCGGCTCTCGTAGGAGTTCGGGCGGAGTCTGCTTGCAGTCGGAGTTGTGGGCGGAGTCCGGCTCCCGTAGGAGTCCGGACGAGGTCTGCCTGCAGTCGGAGTCGGGGACGAGGCCTGGATCCCATAGGGGTCCGGGTGGAGTCTTCCTGCAATTAAAGTCAGGGGCTAAGTCCGGCTCCCATAGAAGTCCGGACAAAGCTTACCAGCGGTTGAAGTTGGTGACGATGATCAGCTCCCATAGGAGTCCGGGCGGAGTCTGCTTGCGGTCGGAGTTATGGGCGAAGTTCGGCTCTCGTAGGAGTCCGGACGAGGTCTGTCTGCAGCCGGAGTCAGGGACGAGGCCCGGCTCCCGTAGGGGTCCGGGCGGAGTCTTTCTGCAATTAAAGTCAGGGGCGAAGTCCGACTCCCGTAGGAGTCCGGACGAAGCTTACCATTGGTTGAAGTTGGTGACGGAGCCCGGCTCCCGTAGGAGTCCGGGCGGAGTCTGCTTGCGGTCGGAGTTGTGGGCGGAGTCCGGCTCCCGTAGGAGTCCGGACGAGGTCTGTCTGCAGTCAAAGTCGGGGACGAGGCCCGGCTCCCATGGGGGTCCGGGCGGAGCCTTCCTGCAATTAAAGTCAGGGGCGAAGTCCGGCTCCTGTAGGAGTCCGGACGAAGTTTACCAGCAGTTGAAGTTGGTGACGGAGCCCGGCTCCCGTAGGAGTTCGGGCGGAGTCTACTTGCGGTCGGAGTTGTGGGCGGAGTCCGGCTCCCATAGGAGTTCGGACGAAGTCTCCCTGTAGCTGGCGAGATCAGGCTCCCGTAGGAGTCCGGTCAAAGTCTACCTGCAATTAAAGTCAGGGGCGAAGTCCGGCTCCCATAGGAGTCTGGATGAAGCTTACCAGCGGTTGAGGTTGGTGACGGAGCCCGGCTCCCGTAGGGGTCCGAGCGGAGCCTTCCTGCAATTAAAGTCAGGGGCGAAGTCCGGCTCCCATAGGAGTCCGGACGGAGCTTACCAGCAGTTGAAGTTGGGGACGGAGCCCGGCTCCCGTAAGAGTCCGGACGGAGTCTTCCTTGCGGTTGAAGTTGGTGACGGAGCCCGGCTCCCGTAGGAGTCCGAGCGGAGTCTTCCTTGCGGTTGAAGTTGGGGACGGAGCCCGGCTCCCGTAGGAGTCCGGACGGCGCTTACCAGAAGTTGGAGTTGTGGACGGAGCCCGGCTCCCGTAGGAGTCCGGGCGGAGTATGCTTGCGGTCGGAGTTGTGGGCGGAGTCCGGCTCTCGTAGGAGTCCGGACGAGGTCTGTCTGCAGCCGGAGTTGGGGACGACTCGTGAGGGTTAATCCCGTTGAGAACTTCGGCTGAGGGTATTTTATACCCAACAAGATTCTTTCCAACTAAATAGTTAGAATAAAAATTACTCATTCTTATTCTCATGTTTCATTTTGATTTTGGAGGACAATAAAAATATCATAATCCCTCAAAATCAAATTCTCATGCTTCTCTAATAATCCAATCTTCTTCTTATTTTGATTTAGTCACAAACTAAATGCATCAAGAAATATAATAATTATGATCCCGATTTCAATTTCAAACCGTAAACTTTTGAATTAAAAAAACATGCGAGGGAGATGGATGGTCGTGATCGACTCATATTTTTTAATTATTATTTACAACTTGATAAATATTTTTTTTTTTTATGAAGATGGATAGTTCATACAATTCTAGTACGAATACATCTAACAAAATTAAAAATAAAATATTCTGAGAGCTCATGAAACAGCCGTCCCATTGATCCAAATGACATTGTCCATGTTGTGCCATAGAAAAAAAAATCCAATCCATTACATAGTTTACCTCTCGTTGGATGTTTTTTTTTTCTAGACATAACATTTGTTTTTTTAATAAAAGTGAAGTGTATGCTCACTGATTTATCCATGAAAAGTTGGGTGGGGGTTTAATTATGCAATAAGTTTAGATTCCAAATTTTGCATGAAAAAAATGATTCATCTTCTTTTGTGACATTCATCATTAGATCATACAATAATCATTTCTGTACAGATGGATGGAAGATAGAAGAGGATTGTTGGAGTGCTTTGCAATCTATATAATGCATGATCCAATGATTTGTATCGCAAAAGAAGATCAATCATTTTTTTACATGAAAGATATAATTCGCTCTTTATGCAAATATTTGGGAGTTGGCTATATAGATTGAAAAACATATATGGTTTGATAATTGGAGTTGGGCTTAAGCAAAAATTTTAAAATTAGTTAAATTATATATTTGAATAAATCAATCATTTCGGACCCATGTGTCACTTCTAACTATAGCTTAGTCTTTGGTTGATCTAAAAACTACTTTAATTAGATAATTAAAAATTGACCAGAGCTGTCAAGACAGACCTGTCTGTCCCGACCCGTCACAATCCACCTCTAAATGGGACGGGCTGGTCTGTTTAACTGACGGGATAGGAAAACTCCAACCTAACCCAACTCGTTATGGGCTGCGGGTTAAATAGACCAATCCGCTAAAATTTTTTAAAAAAATCTGTAAATAGTAATATAAATAGAGAAAATATAGTACTAAAAAAGAGAAACAATGTAGTACTAAAACAGCAAAATAAATAAAGAATGATAAGTATCCACATATTTTTATAGATAAAGGAAATATAGTGATCAAGCATCATGAAGTACTGATAGATCGTGAAGCACAAAAATATTATTTAGAAAATATTTGAATAATTTTAAGATTGATAAATAGTAAAAAATTCGATGGAGTAGGCTAATCCGATAGATCCAACTGAAATTGGCAGCTTCGATATGGCTGTTAATTTGTTCAAGATAGCTAGAAATGTATTATTTATCTTGATTAATAACTCGCTAAAGTCTTAAAGCTGGAACATGCAATTAGGAAGAATGGTGGGTGTTGGAGCATGGGGCACCGAGAGTAAGTGCAAATCCTCCACAATTTTGCGCATCTAAAACTTTTATAGCAAAGGTATGTGAAAATTCTACCAAAAAAAAAAAAAGTACGTGAAAATTATTATTACTTATGCAACTTGGGGCCGCATCAAATGCGTTAGGATGGCAGAGACCCGAGCTTAGAGAGAGGAAGAAAAACCCGTCACTAGGGCTTCTTCTCCAGGGGAAAAGAGGCCGATTCAACTGGTGTTCGACCAATTTCGGTGGGATCTTCGTCGTTAGGCTGCGGTGGTGGTCCAGACCGAAGACAAGGTGAGGCAATAGATGAGAATCCGAGCTTCCCTGTTTCGACGGAGAAGAACTCCGTGCGAAACGAGAGTGCTGGAGATGGAAGTTGATCGCCGGATCTTGATGAGATTTACTCGCTGGACTTTGTTACGGGTCCCAATCTCAAAGGGACAAAGGCGGATAAGGAAAAATCCATTGATAGGCCAACTTTGAGCCTCTCGACGGACGTCTCTAGGAGATGGTGCGACGGACTCTACTACTGGTCCTGTTCTTCCACGAGATGTCTCTCATTCAGAGCGAGGGAAATCGTCCGATGCTTCTCAATCAACCTCATCCCCTCGTGTTGCTCCGCATCAGACCGGAGGATCGACGTCGGACGCACCCCAGTCCTAGGCACAGGTTGTGCAAGGGATGGGCAACAGAGGATGAAGTGGCGGCTTTGGAACGAAGATTTTCTCAGGTGATTGTGTTTTCAGATGAAGACAGTGACAAATCTAGCATCCGCTGGCATAAGGCTCTGATTGGTAATTTATTGGGTCGAGGCTTTTCTTTAAATTTTATCCAAAAAGAAATGAGATTGAAGATCTTCATGCCTCATCCCTATCTGAGGGTCTTCTTCTCTTTGAATGCCCCTCGGTGGAGATCAAAACTCAGATTTTGGACCGAGGACCATGGACTCTTGCAGGGCAACTTCTTGCCCTGGAGAGTTAGAAACCCAAGTTTAAGCCGAGCAGAGACTCTGTCCGGCGAACTCGTATTTGGCTACGGCTTTCTGACCTCCTGTAAGAGCTCTAGGACAAGGATAAAATTCTGAAAATTGCATCTGCCGCGGGTACCCCTCTCTATATTTAGATGACTGGACTGAATCCTCCACTTGCATGGGATATGCTGGAGTTTGTATGCTCACAGACATTACTAAAAATATTGAGTCTGGGTTGTTTGCTGTGCACCACAGCACATCGTCTATCGTGTGATGGATGATCATGCATGAATGCATATTTGTTGCCATACGGTACATAATATATCGTCTATTGTGTGAATGGACGGTCATGTATGGATGTATATTTATTGTACATGATCATATATGGTTGTTCATCCTGCGATAGGCGATGTATATTATACACCGCATCATACGGTGCACAGGACTCAAAAAAAAATATGGTACGGTGCACAGCAGATGGTCTGCACTAAAAAATATTTATCCAGAGACCCGAGTGCGGGTCAAGGACACACTTTGGTAGCAATTCATTACTGGAAATGTGTTATTCCTGTGGGAGGCTGAGGCAAACCATAGAGTCCTGCAGCCATATTTCATCAAGAGAGCCAGATAGTAAACTGGTGTTTGGCCCTTGGATTAGAGCTGCGAGGGTTCTAATGGACTCGTCGTTACCTCAGGTTGGTCAAGCTGCTACTACTCATCCTTCTGCTAAAGGATTCTCTTCAAATGACCAGACGCAACCAAAGAAGATCTTTAAGAGATCTCCTCCTAAATCTCAGTCCATCACTGTTAATTCCTTGACCCCTTCAACTGTAACTCCTTCGAAATTCTCCCCTCTAGTAACTACTTTTAATGAGAACTCAGAAGAAAGCCAGCTCATGGAGGTCTCTGAATCTGCTGCTTTATCTATATCCAAAGAAAAATGAAAGCGATCTCCCCCAAAACCTGAATTGCATAGATCTCCTGGATCCTCTCCACTATAAGCAAAGATTTTGGTGGTTGAAGAATTAGAAAATAAGCAGCATGACGATGCTCCTAAGGCTCCTAAACAAAATATTTTATCAACAAAAGTCTTTAAAGAAATCTAGAAGCCAATTAGTGGATCCACTTCCTCTATTTCTCAACAAGAACAAAATGCAGAGACCATGCAAATGGAGATTAATGCTACAAATCAACCTGGACCTTTTGCCTCATCTACCTATTTAGGTAATTTTGTTTCGGTTGCCCCTCTCTTTGAAAAGTTGAAAGATAAGTTAGCTGGGGTGGATTCTCCCATAGATTTTGTTCCCCAACATACGCTTGCTAAAGAACCCTATATAGAAGCCATTTCAGAGGCTATAGTGCAGATTTCTTTTTGGGGGTGGGGGGGGGGGGCGCATAGCGGGGGAAGACATCCAAATCCCTATGAAAATCCTAGCTTGGAATTGTAGAGGCGCTGCTAAGTGCCCCTTTTATCAATTTTTTGAAATCTCTTTTTTGTCAATATAATTGTGATATATGCTGCACCCAACACCTTCCTTCCCATCGATTGATATCGTGCCTGAGCCATTACAACAGTGATCAGAAGTGACACACATTTATGAGAGGCATGGAGAAGACTCTAATATCTTAATATATGCACCTTTCGATAGTTGTGATACTTGTATATATATATATATATATATATATATATATATATATATATATATATATATATATATATATATATATATATATATATATATATATATTTTACTAAAAAATTTTATAATCATCAACTATTGGATTACATTATTTTGAAATTAATATTACAATTTTTTTTAATCTGAATGCACATGTTATAATTTCTATTGACTGCACAAAAAATTAATTATTGAGCTTGATATAGATTATATGGTTGGAGTTTAGGATTATCCATCATTTCTAAGATATTCTGTCATATTAATTATAAATAAAGTTGAAAAAATTTGAATTTATATTTTAAAAAAATCAAAAATATTTGAATAGATAAAGATACTTGGAGAATACCAAAATTAGCACTTCATCAAGTTGAAGATGCAAATAATATTTTTTGAAAGTTTTGGAAATTAAATTGAGACTTCAATTTTGGATATGAAGGGGTGACCACTAGGTCGTTCTTTTTTGGATGGCATGTTGGTACGAACGTTTTATGGTTGGCATGCAAAAAGAGATGATCCGTGCGAGGAGTGATTTAGCTTTTTTTTATTCTAGTTAAAGTCTTAAGTCGTCCTATGATAGGTCTCTAATTGCTGACTTCACATCCACATGGTGTGAAACTTGATAAATCAGCACATAAAGTCATAGGACGATTTTGTTTCGAACAGTATTTTGATAAATATTTTGAGAAAAATATTATTTTTATATTTTTTTAAAATAAATATTAATTCAATAAAAAATTATAAAAATATAAAATAAATTATTTAATTAGTTGATAATTATAGATGAATATTACAAAATTTTATATTAGTACAAGAGAAAATGATAATTTTTTACAAGATGATTGTACCTTACAACTTAAAACAAACTCATGCCATACATTTACAGCAATAATCAAAGCTCTCATCTTGTTTCAATAGCGGATGGTGTTTAATGCGCCCGCCCCCCCCCACCCCCACGGGCCCTTTTTTTTTTAAATCAAAGCCACATGTTAAAATAATGGATGAACGATAACATTGTGACAAAATAATAGCAGTCAAACATGACCCGTGAGTGCCCTAAAAATGCATTTGTACCTCAAAACCATTATTCTCTGGGATGCATTTGGTACCCTACTTTCCTGTTCTGGTTACTAGTAACGAATCTAACCACCTATCCCACCAATCTCATAAACCTGATCAAACGGACGCAATCAACTAAGATCACCAAACCAACGGTTGAGATTTCTTCAATACAAATCTTAAACGTTGTGGTGGCTTCACGTATCACACATCTCCTTCTAGTTCTCTTTCGAGCGTCGGAAAGGTGGAAGGAACCGAGCAGCAAAAAGAGAAGCCAATGCTGCCATGCTGATTATTATTACAACCGAGAAGAAGACGACGCCATGAGGAACGCAAGAGAAGAGGAGAAGAAGAAGGAGAAGGGAAGCAGCAATGCAAGGTCCAATCTCGAGTCGAGGTTCAATCAGACCCTCAGAATTGTCCAGGAGTACGATCTTGATCCACTCTTTTCATTAGCTTCGCATTAGATTTGTTCGCTTTTAGCTTGTCTCGGATGATGCCGAAACCCACCGATTCTTGGCGGAAAGTCTGTTGATCTTGTGATTTTTCAGTTTTCTGATCTATTTTTACGTTTTTATAGCTCGGGATTGCAAAAAGATTAAATCTTGTTTGTTCTTTGCGTGTTTGATCCTCAATTTTGATGGTATGTGTAGAAAATTGATCTGGCTTTGTGTTAAAATAAGCTTTCGGTGACTTTGGATGTGAAATTATTTTGAAATGGTGTTTTTAGAATGGATCCGTTGTTTGGAAATCTTGAAAGAATTCTTCTTCCTTGGAAAGCTTTCATGAGGTTTTCAGGTATCGGAATCTGACACTGTGTGGCTGTAAATCTTGAGAATTCTAGAACATTTTGGCCATTAATGCATCCCTGTCTGTGCTGTAATGACAAGTGTTTATGAAGTGTATATGGAGATTATGGTTGATTCCCGCAGCAATCGGATGTTTAGGTATATAAAATTTTGTATTCCGCTTGATTGCTCAAAGTTCCAATAATCGGTGAAGCAAAGAATTTAGTTGTTAATTAATCTTCAACTTCTTAATTTGATTAGATCAACTCTCAGTAATGTTTTTACACGGAGAAAAAAAGAAACTTGAATTTGTCTGTAAAAAAATTCACTTCTTTTCTTCCCTCTCTTCTTTTAAAGAGTTGTCTATCTGCTTCTGTTGGGGAAATACCGACCGACCCCACTCACGCCGACTCATCGTCGGGCCTACATGACCGGCGCCCGACTCTGCCGACCGATGGCTGCCATTACCGACCGACTGAGGATACGTCGGTCGGGCAGACCCTCTCCTCTCTCCCGATCGGCTGCACTATGGAGTCCGATGCCCGACTCTTGCAGCGCGTCCGACTGACTGTCGGAGGGGTTCCGAGTTTCCACCCGACGTCCCTCAACTAGCCGCCGACCTATAGTCGGTCGGCTCCTTCAAATGCCGTACGACTGTCGGAAACTGTCACTCCTGACAACGGCATGCGGCACTGCCGCCTAGGGGCATTATCCCACCTAAGGCATGGGTCAACCCTAGCGATTTGACAGCCCACGGCGATTTGACAACCTCACGCTGACTCTGACAGTCCTCAGTGAGTTGACAATTCTTTGATTGTCTGCGCCATTAATGACGGCGCCATACCATGCTCCACTATATATATCGGGGAAGGCAACAGTGCTGGGAGGTCCTTTTGAAACCCTTGAATCCCTCCTCCTCTCTAACTCTCGCTCTTACACTCTCTCTCGTTGAGCTTCTTGATTCTTTTCTACTATTGCCTAGTCTCCTCACTGACTTGACCGTCGGAGGGTCCCCGCCGGAGCCACCTGCGATCAGTGCGGACTTTCTTTTGCAGGCGCTCGTTCCCGGCGATCAGGCGACGAGGGGATTGGCCGCAACAGATTGGCGCGCCAGATAGGGGGAGCGTAGTGCTTCATCGACAGCATCAGGGATTGTAACCCCCACGGAACTCGAAACATCTCCTAAGATGATAAGAACAAGAGCTCAACGGTCGAGAGTCACCGGATCGGCGAGGCGTTCTTCTCGTCGGGAAGAGGCCTCTCCTCCACCCTCCATGGCGGAACCTAGCTCTCCGCATCCTGCGGTGACCACGGAGGCACAGATCACGGTGATTGTGCGGCAGATGACCGTACTGACAGACGCAGTCAAGAGCCTTCAACAACAACCAATCCGACTGCCGCTCTCGCCGGCCGAACAACCGGTGGCACGTCCGATGCCCTCCAGGAGCTGCCGCCGACGCCCGCATCGGTCTCCGTCGCCTCCTGGGGAGCATCTGTCACAGCGCTCCCACCGAGAGGAGGAGAAGCGGCCGCGGTGCGACGCCCATCGGTCTCGACGGCCATCTCCCTCCCAGCTGGAACGAGCAAGGAAGGAGAAGCGACTGCGAACACCGTCCGCTTCTCTCTCGGATTCCTCCGGAGACTCCACCCCCGGGATCTCTCAGCACCGACGGATCGACGACTACGAACGCAGGTTCGAAAAAATCGACCGTCGGCTTGACCAGCTGCAGATAGACGGACAGAAGTCCTCGAATGACGTCGACTTCCAGACCGCCCAACCTCTCTCCCGACTCATTCTCGACGAACCGATCCCCAATCGGTTCAAGATGCCGCATGTGGAGCCTTACGACGGCTCCACCGACCCAATCGACCACCTGGAGAGCTATAAGGCTCTCATGATGATCCAGGGGGCGACCGATGCTCTTTTTTGCATCGGCTTCCCCGCCACACTCCGCAAGGCTGTCAGGGCCTGGTACTCCGGTCTTTGCCCCGAAAGTATCCACTCCTTTGGGCAGCTTGAGCATTCTTTCGTGGCTCACTTCAGCACCAGTCGGAAGCCGCCACGAACCTCGGACAGCCTCTTTTTCCTCAAACAGGGAGAAAATGAGACGCTCCGATACTTTGTGACGCGATTCAACGCGGCCACGCTCGAGGTCCGGGACCTCAACGAAGACATGGCCATTTCGACCATGAAGCGGAGGCTGAGGGCATCCCGATTTACTTATTCCTTGGACAAGATCCTCCTCCGAACGTACGCAGAATTGCTGGAGCGCGCATACAAGTACATGCGCGCAGATGAAGGAGCTTCCGACCGACGTCTGACCGAGTCTAAGGGCCCAAAGGAGAAGCGAAGGAAGGATCGGCCCCCGCCGAGCCTAGCAGGCCCCCGACCGTCAGTCGGGTCTCACCCCCACAACGGAATCAGAGGTCGCCCCGACGACGGAGTCCAAGGCCGACACGCCCCAGGTATGACTCCTACACTCCTCTCTCTGCTCCTCGTGCGCAGATTTTGATGGAGATCGAAGGGGAAGAGTACCTGCGGCGGCCTCCGCCGCTGAAGGCAAAGGGCCTCGACCGGCGGAAGTACTGTCGATTCCACCGGGGCCACGACTACAATACCGAGCAATGCATCCAACTTAAGGATGAGATCGAAGCTCTCATACGCCGGGGATATCTCGGCAAATTCCGGAGGAACCCGCCGACTCACCCCGTTGCCGACCAACGACCCCAGCCGACTGAAGAAGCAACAACTAATCAGCCTACGACCGGGGTCATCAATATGATTTCCAAACGACTGGGCCCGGGGACGTCTGCTGGAGGGGAGCCAACGAAGAAACTGCGCCCGGACGATGTAATTACTTTTACAGATGAAGATGTTCGAGGCATCCAGACTCCCCATGACGACGCTGTTGTTGTCTTGGCAACAATAGCAAATTATGATGTGAAAAGAATCTTTGTAGATAATGAAAGTTCAACGAATATTTTGTTTTACTCGACCTTCTCTCGGATGCGACTGTCGACCGACCGACTCAAGAAAGTCTCTACACCCTTGATAGGCTTCGTTGGGGATGCGGTCACAGTGGAAGGGGAAGTTACTTTGCCCGTGACGGTTGGAACCGAACCACGACAAAGCACGGTCCACTTGACTTTTGCGGTCGTCCAAGTACCCTCGGCCTACAACGCCATACTTGGAAGACCCGGACTAAACGCCCTCAAGGCGATAGTTTCGACGTATCATCTCCTGGTTCGGTTCCCGACCAAAAATGGAGTCGGGGAGATGCGCGGAGACCAACAACTCGCCCGACGATGCTTCCAGATCTCCGCTTAAAATGAGGAGTTGAAGGGCTCCCTAACAGTCGACAAGTTGGACCAACGAGAGGAGGAAGAATGTGGTGAACCGGCCGAACAGCTTGTTCCCATCCCGATAGCGGAGAATCCCGACCGAAAGGTATGGGTCGGGTCTCAATTACCCGACCCCGAACGACGGCGGTTGGCGGAGCTGCTGAAGGCCAATGCCGACATATTCGCTTGGTCGGCAGCTGATATGTCGGGCATCCCCCCGGAGACAATAACACACCGACTCAACATCGATCCAGCGATGAGGCCGGTGAGGCAGAAGAAACGGTCTTTTGCTCCTGAAAGACAGAAGGCCATCGACGAAGAGGTGGACAAACTACTCGAGGCAGGCTTCATCAGAGAAACTACATACCCCGATTGGCTCTCCAACGTCGTTATGGTCAAAAAGGCCAATGGGAGTTGGAGGATATGCATCGACTACACCGACCTAAACCGTGCCTGCCCGAAGGACAGCTTTCCACTCCCAAAGATCGATCAGCTGGTAGACGCGACGTCCGGCCACCGATTGCTCAGCTTCATGGATGCTTTCGTCGGATACAATCAAATCCGGATGGCGCCCGAAGACGAGGAACACACCGCCTTCGTGACCGCCAAGGGCCTCTACTGCTATAGAGTAATGCCCTTCGGGCTGAAGAATGCTGGAGCCACTTACCAGCGACTCGTCAATAAGGTCTTTAAAGACCAAATCGGGCGCAACATGGAAGTGTACGTGGACGACATGCTGGTAAAGAGTGCACAGACCGCAGATCATGTTCGAGATCTCGAAGAAGTTTTTCGCACTCTACGACAACACCGAATGAAGCTGAATCCGACTAAGTGCGCTTTTGGAGTGACTTCGGAGAAGTTTCTCGGGTTCCTCATTTCTCAACGTGGAATCGAGGCCAACCCCGAGAAGATCAAGGCCATCATCGACATGCGGCACCCGAACACCAAGAAGGAGGTCCAGCAGCTGAATGGAAAAATCATCGCTCTCAGCCGGTTCATCTCTCGATCGGCTGAAAGATGCCTCTCGTTCTTCAAGACCCTGAGGCAGGTGAAGGGCTTCTCTTGGTCGGATGAGTGCCAACGGGCCTTCGAGGATCTGAAGAGGTATTTGGCTTCTCCGCCGCTGCTTGTGAAGCCGGAGGTCGGGGAGACGCTGTATCTCTATTTGGCCACTTCCCCCGAGGCGGTTAGCTCGGTGCTCGTCCGAGAGAACGAGAGCCGAGTTCATCAACCTATATACTACACCAGCAAAGTGCTCCGTGGTGCCGAAGCTCGGTACTCGGAGACAGAAAAGATGATTTTTGCCCTGACCGTGTCTGCGCAACGACTCCGTCCATACTTTCAAGTGCATGCCATTGTGGTCCTCACCAACCAGCCTCTGAGGGCGATATTGCGCCGACCCGACACATCGGGACGACTGGCGAAATGGGCGATGAAGCTCAGCGAGTTCGACATACAGTACCGACCGCGACCTGCCTTAAAGGCCCAGGTCCTGGCCGACTTCATTGCAGAATGCCTGACGGCCGACCGAGGATCGGGAGGCGAGAACCCCGGAGGAACTGCGATTTCTAAGCCTGACCCGGGGTCCACCTGGGTACTGCACATCGACGGAGCTTCAAACACTCAGGGGAGCGGGGCCGGATTCCTGCTCACTAACTCGGAGGGGGTAGTCACTGAGTACGCCCTCCGATTCGACTTTAAAGCCTCCAACAATCAAGCCGAGTATGAAGCGCTCCTCGCCGACTTGAGGATAGCAAAGAAACTTGGGATCGACAGCCTCCGAATATTCTCCGATTCTTAGCTAATCGTGGGGTAGGTCAAGGACGAATTCGAGGTGCGAGATCCAGCCATGGCAAAATATCTCCAGAAAGTGAAGGATCTTGTGGCGCGCCTTGGATATTTCGAGATCTCCCATATCCCCAGGTCGGAGAACGCCCGGGCCGACGCACTCTCCAGGCTGGCGACTTCAGCTTACGACGCTTTAGGCCGGACGCTCGTGGAGAATCTCGAGCGGCCGAGCATCGACAGGGCCGAGGAGGTGCTACAACTGACGGCCGAACCAAGCTGGATGGACCCGATTGTTCGGTACCTGACCGACGGGGTTAGTTCTGAAGATCCCACGGAGGCCAGACGGCTCCGATGGTTGGCCTCCCAATACGTGATAATGGATGGCCGACTCTACAAAAGGTCGTTCTCCCTTCCCTTGCTCAGATGCTTGGGACCGACCGACGTAGACTATGCGCTCAGAGAGGTGCACGAAGGGATCTGCGAAAATCACTTGGGGGGCAAATCCTTGGCCTACAAGGTCCTGCGGCAGGGTTACTACTGGCCCACCATGAGGAAGGATGCGGCTGAGTTGGTTCGGAAGTGTGAGCCATGTCAGAGGTACACCAACGTACAACATCGACCAGCCAGCCAAATCACTCCTATTGTCGCCCCATGGCCCTTCGTCCAATGGGGGGTCGACATTCTCGGTCCTTTCCCTCCGGTATCTGGCCAAAGAAAGTTCATAGTCGTCGCCATCGACTACTTCACCAAGTGGGTGGAAGCCGAGCCTCTGGCGTAGATTACCGAGCGGAAGATGGAGGACTTCGTCCAGAAATCCATCATCTTCAGGTTCGGATTGCCGCACACCATTATCACCGACAACGGACGACAGTTCGACAATCAGGACTTCAGAGACTTCTGCGTGAGATTTCACATCACGCACCGACTGACTTCGGTCGGGCACCCACAGTCCAACGGTGAAGTCGAGGTAACCAATCGGACCATACTGCATGGGCTCAAAACCCGACTGAATGAAGCTAAAGGCCTTTGGGTCGAGGAGTTGAACTCCGTCCTGTGGGCATACCGGACGACCCCCCGTGTCCCGACCGGGAGTCACCTTTCAGTTTGGCCTATGGGACGGAAGCGATGATACCGCTCGAGATCGGGCTACCATCAACTAGAGTCGAGCAGTACCAAGAGCCGGGCAACTCTGAGTGCCGGAGAGCCGATCTAGACCTCCTCCCCGAGCTTCGGAGCGAGGCTCAACTTCGCATGGCCTCTTACTGACAGAAAGTGGCCCGATATTACAATGCCAAGGTCAAACCAAAGCTCTTCAGGCCTGGGGACCTAGTCCTAAGAAAGGCAGAAGTCTCGAAGCCTCTAGACCAAGGGAAGCTAGCTCCGAACTGGGAAGGGCCCTACATGGTAGCAGACACCTACGGGCCGAGAGCCTACCGGCTGGAGACTCTGGAAGGGAACCCCATTCTCCGGACCTGGAATGCCGACAACCTAAAGTTGTATTACCAATAAACTTTGTACCCGTTCACTCGGAATATAAATTCAGTTTCAAATTTCGGAGTCTGGAATCTCGACTCTTCGACTGTTGGTCGGCGCTCACTAAGAAGTACGAGCCCCGACGTCCCGACTCGGACTTAACGTTCCACTGGGGACCGACGGTCTGATCACCGATGATGCATCGGACGCTTACAAGGGCCGATATATCCATGACAATGGGAGTTACACTCCTTCTACGGTCGAACTCTCGGGCCAAACGATCGGCTGACTCGCCGATTTAGCCCCGACCAAGAAAGGCAAAACGCCGACGCAACCACTGTCGCGTTCACGACTCACCGACCGAGCAACGGCCGGTCGAAGGATATTCGGCTTACCACCGTCTATCACGCAGCGCGACGTAAGTACCCGACGTAAGGGTATTGGGATCCGACTTGTCATCGCTTCCCCGACTAAACGCGTCAGACGCCATACGACTTGTCATCGCTTCTCCGACTAAACGCGTCGGACGCCATACGACTGAACGCATCGAAAGACATTCGACTGCCGGACCCTATGAAATGATCCGACCATCGAGTCTTGCCCGATGGTCGGTCGGCTTTCGACTCGATGAACACGCCCGACTCATAACCGGGCGACAGACGTCCGACTTAAGCCCTCGATCGTTGGATTATACGACAATCGGAAGGCTGATCCAAAGTCGGAATTCGCTCTGCCTTTGCAGCGGCGCGCGCTACCGAACGTCCTAACTAATCTATCGGGCTAGCGACTTATGTGTTCAAAAGTATCCCACGACACATGAAAGAAGAGAGACATACAAAGGAGAAAGGTTCAAGTTAAAAAAATTTTGACTTCGATTTCATTGAAGTTCGGGTTAAGTTTACAAAACTGGGCCGAAGCCCGAATACAAGTATAATATATAGAAGTAAAGAAAAGTAAAAGACCGACTAGTCCTCAGAATCGGCCTCTTCCATCGGGCGGAGATCAGGGACGGTCGGCGAATCTACTCGGGCTTCAGGAGTCGGGGCTGCTTGACCTTCGGTGGCCTGCTCCGCATCTGCTTCGGCTTCCGCTCTGGTGGTGCGACCTCCCGGCGATGGGTCGGCCGTCTCCTCCGCAGCTGGGGCCTCCGGCTCTGGCGGAACGATGCTGCCGAGGTCGAGCTCCGGGTACAAGCTCCGAACGGCTTTCCGAGCGTCCTCGTACCCCACTCGGTATGAGAGGAAGCCGCTCTCCAGAAGTTCTTCCCAGTACTCTTCCGAGTCGCGGAAGTCTTCTATAGCCCGACCCATGGCTTCCTTCGCCGACTCCGCTTCTGCCCTCGCGATGTCTGCGTCGGCCTGAGCGATGGACAGACTTTCTTCGGCCTTAGCGAGGTTCCCGAGGCTTACTCGGAGCTGCTCACGTTCAGCCTTGAGCTCCTTGGCGAAGCTGTCCCTCTCGTGACGTAGTCGACGGACGGTTCGGGACTTCTTCTTGGCGTCGTCCCGAGTCGACTGCAGCTCGAACTCCGAAGTCGCCAAGGCGCCTGTGAGTCGGGAGACCTCATCGGTAAGACGAGAGATCTCCCCTTCAAGCCGGCCCTCCCGGTCGACCGACTGCTGCAGCTGGTCGACCAGAATGACCTTGTCGGCTTCGGCAGCCGCGGCCTTGTCTTTCCAAGCCGCGCGCAGATCGCCGAATTTTCGATATCCGGCCTCTAGCTCGGATATGTTATAAATCAGCTGCACAAAATAAAGCCGACCGTCAGAAGACCGAACTTGCAGGAACAATAATGAAAACAAAGAAGAGGGAGACTTACCCGGATCATCGTCGGGTAGAATGAAGACAGCATATCAGAGATCCGCTGATTCTTCATGGCCTCGATGTCGGTCGGGAGAAGGAGCGCCTGGCATAGCCGTCTGGCCAAGTCGTGGTTGGCCAGGCCCGACGCTCCTTCGGGAAGTGGAAAGTCGGTCGACGCCCCCCACCGGCCGACCTTCCTTCGTCGCCAGACGCCATCGGGCCCTTCCCTCGGGCGGACATCCAGGCCCTGATGTCGGAGAAGGATGGCATGCTTGAGCCCGATCGAGTATCCCCCGAAGGCGCGGCGGCAGCGGACGTGGGTTGTTCGGGCTCGCGCGCCTCCTCCTCCCGGACCTCCTCTGCCGGCTGAACAACCGGCACGCCCTCGATCGATTCCTCGGCCGCCCTTCCCTCGGGCGAGGCTGCTCCCTCGGCCGATGGTCCCTCGGACGGGACTTCGACGAGCACCGTCGGCACCGACAGTGCGATGACGGGCTCCGCCTCCGACCCAGTCGGCTCGCTCGGTGGAGCTACTTGGGGCCTCTTGGGAGGCCGCGATGGCCCGGTCCCTTGTGCCGGCCTCTTCCGTACGGTGTACTGCCGGACGTCGACAGCCGTCAGTCTCGCCCTCGGTGGCATATCTGCAGACGACGACAGATGGTCAGCACCATAAAACAAAGGAAAGAAGAAAGGAGAAGGAAGACGAAAAACGGACCTAAGCGAGGGACCGGGCTGAGACCGGCGTCGTACAGGGCCTGCTCGGTGACGAGCTCCCTCTACTTCGGCACCGAAATATCTTTCAGACGGTGGAAGTCTTCCTGGTCCCCGACTTCCACCCGACTATTCTCGTTCGGATGAGTTTGGGGGTCCCCCCAACGGATAGAGAACCCCCAAGGAATAGAGGAGGAGATAAAAAAGAATTGGTTCTTCCATCCATGGATCGACGACGGAAGACCGGTGATGAAAGAAAGCCCCTTCCGAAGATTAAAGTACCACCACCCTCGGGCTTTAGGGTGGGGTCGGAGGACAAAAAATGCTCGGAAGAGCGAAATTCGAGGGACAGTCAGCAAAAGCTGACACAGCAGAGCAAAACTGACTATTAGCCGAACCGAGTTCGGCGCGAGTTGCGCCGGGCATAGCCCGTAATAGTCAAATGCGTTCCAGACGAACTCCGGAACCGGAAAGCGAAAACCGGCCCAGAGGTCTTCGACGTAGAAGGCCACTTGGCCCTCAGGCGGGCTGTTGACCCGACCGTTGGCACCAGGGGCGAACAGCCGAAATTGCTCCGGAATGCAATATTGCTCCCGGAGCCGATCGACGTTCGGCCCCGAAAGTGAAGAGACCTCCACCTCCGGGGTCGATCGAGGATCGTCGGTCGGATCCCCCGACCGACCTCCTCTTGGAGATGTTCTAGCCATGGACCAGAACAGAAGACGGAAGATAAGAAAAGGAAGGAAGAGAACCGTGAGAAAGCAAGGAAGAAGACGAGCGACGATGAAGGCTCCCAGAAGAAAAAGAGGACTCCTAAGAAGAAGAAAAAGCGGAGACGATTACCTGGAACAGGGGACTACGCGGGCAGAGTCTCGACAGCAAAATGGGGGAGTAGAAATCTGGATGCAGGCGACCTTGTATATATAGTGCCCCCCGACGGTCGAGATGGAGGCACGACCAACGAGGAGCTCCCAGATCGCGCCACGTGGCGACATCCGAGCCATCTTTCGGCCCGACGGTTCGACGCACCCATCCTCAGATCGAGCCACGTCACCCCCATCCGCTCGAACAGACTCGGCCCAATGACCACCTGCCACGTGGTAAAAAGGCCGTGACGTTTCGCATCCCCGAAGGGGCGACGGGAACGACGGTTTCCATTCCCAACGAGATGGGACGTCTGACGCCGATGGGACGGGACACCTGACACCGACAGGACACCTGACACCGACTGGACATTAAACACCGACGGGACATCAAACACCGACGGGACACCGACGAAGTATCTGACATGGGACGTCTGACGCCGGCGAATCGTCCGGCATTCATGAGGCACCTGACACCAGATCAGCCCACGGTACGGTCGTCAGAATCAGGACTTAATACGATGGGAATCCACTCCTTTCGCCCGACGCTGCCGCCCAAACAAAGACATTGGCCAGCGCACCATCCGACTCAGGAGTGGAGGGGGGCAACAATCTGTTGCGGCCAATCCCCTCGTCGCCTGATCGCCGGGAACGAGCGCCTGCAAAAGAAAGTCCGCACTGACCGGAGGTGGCTCCGGTGGGGACCCTCCGACGGTCAAGTCAGTGAGGAGCTAGGCAACAGTAAAAAAGAATCAAGAAGCTCAACGAGAGAGAGTGTAAGAGCAAGAGCTAGAGAGGAGGAGGGATTCAAGGGTTTCGAAAGGACCTCCCAGCACTGTTGCCTTCCCCGATATATATAGTGGAGCATGGTATGGCGCCGTCATTAATGGCGCAGACAATCAAAAAATTGTCAACTCACTGAGGACTGTCAGAGTCAGCGTGAGGTTGTCAAATCGCCGTGGGCTGTCAAATCGCTAGGGTTGACCCATGTCTTAGGTGGGATAATGCCCCTAGACGGCAGTGCCGCATGCCGTTGTCAGGAGTGACAGTTTCCGACAGTCGTACGGCATTTGAAGGAGCCAACCGACTATAGGTCGGCAGCTAGTTGAGGGACGTCGGGTGGAAACTCGGGGCCCCTCCGACAGTCAGTCGGGCGCGCTGCAAGAGTCGGGCATCGGACTCCATAGTGCAGCCGATCGGGAGAGAGGAGAGGGTCTGCCCGACCGACGTATCCTCGGTCGGTCGGTAATGGCAGCCGTCGGTCGGCAGAGTCGGGCGCCGGTCATGTAGGCCCGACGATGAGTCGGCGTGAGTGGGGTCGGTCGGTATTTTCCCAACAGCTTCCATAAGTTTCTGTCCCGACTTCAGCACTTCAACCCATATCAGCATTGATCTTGTTCGTATGTCTATCTTCCACTTAAATCTATTTTGCTGATTCACACAAGTGAAAACTATTGTGGGATAAATACCGTATACATGGTTAAATTTCTCAGGCACACATTCATTTAGCTCTATAAGAGAACATATTTGGATAACAAATACTTGTTTCTTAAGAAAATTGGAAATTCTTGTAACTTTTAACTTGTAAATACAATTTCTTTTGCACCAGCTAAATTGTATGAAGGTTTTTTGCATTTGAAACCTTTTGCTATGATCTTGTAAACTATATTTTAGCTACTACTTGTGATCGTTAACCTAGTATGGTTGGTGCAATGCTGGCCAGGCATGTAGTTTATCAAAATATTTAAATACTTTACCATTTCTTTATCTTTCTTATGCAGGCTACTATTAGGCAGCAGCTTTCCTGGTAAAGTTTTGATGACCCACAAATCTGAGACCTCGAGCGAGTTGACTTCACTTGTACACCATCAAAACTTTGGGAGAAGTTACTCTGAAAATGATATAGGCCTAAGTAAAAAGGTAAATAATTCTTCTGAGGTGACATGTTGACTTTATCTTCAAAACTAGAATTTAATTAATCTGCATTACTTGAACATTCTTCTTTAACATTTTCAAGTGTTTAACACTACAGGAAGAGCTTCAGAGTTCTGGGAACATGACCAGAAGTGCAGAATTTCAAAAGTTGAAAATATCTATGACAAACAGTGAGAGTAAATTATCAGATGCCCTAAGATCCGCTTCTGGAGCTAGAGCTGTAGATTCTGCAAGAATTACAAAGTTCACAAAAGCACTGTCTGGATCATCCGTCATATTAGGTACACTAACCTGTTTATTTTTGCTTGGTTCCAGATATGATTGCAAACTTGATTAGTCAGTTTTACAGTAACTTTTGCTACATTATCTGCTTGGTTATAGTGCTTGAACAAATGCAACGACCTTATCCCCTATCCTCAACAAAGCTGGATTCAAAGCTAGCAGAATTGGACAAATTCCAATTTTGAAAATGGAAAAAGTTAGCTAGAAGGAACCTTTATGATTTGCTATGTCACTAAGATGTTGGAAACCAAAAGGTAGTGGGAGACAGAAATTGATTGGTCTGCTGATTACCTATTTGAATTTTCACAGCATTACCGGGAGCACGTATTGTTTTCTTTTCCTTCTCTCATGTAAACAAAGAAACATAAAATAAAAAATGGATAGACATGAAGAGGAGCTGTTGATACTTTCTCAATATGAAGGTTTTCAGAGTCACTGTAATGGGGCATGCAAGGCCATGTGACAGCATGGCAGGTGCTGTGTCATGTCAGAATGAAAAAATGGGGGACCTTTTGGCTTGGTACTAAGCAATATAATGCATGCCAAGGCATGCCAAACTTGTGGGGGTCTGTATGGGCTGGCATGGGTCATTGCTCTACAACATGCAAGATATCTCCGCATGCATGTTTGCCATGCCAACATATGGCTGGTGCAAACTTGCACTTAAAAACCTTGCTTTATATATTGTTGAAGCTTTCAAAAAGTTTCCTTTTGTAGGGCTTGAGTTATTTTTCTATTTACATTTAATTACATATGCATCAATTGCAGTATCTTGTATTAGTTCTAGAATTTGGTGAACTTTAAATATTTTAACGATCTTTGTCATGCAGAAAAACTGCGTGAATTAGCTTGGAATGGCGTACCACCAGATATGCGTCCTAGCATATGGAGGCTCCTATTGGTATGTGACTATTGGATAATAGACTTAGGCTAGCAAGCTGTTTAAATATTTAGATATGGTACATCAATGTTCTGCGTGAGTCAAATGCATGATAGTGTAAATTTGCAGTTTTGCAGAACAGACTACAGAACTTGTTCATGTTTTGGTAAGGCATGCTGTTTTTTTTCCCCTTTTTTGTTAGCTTTTTTGGCGTTAATAACGTGGTCATTCATGTCAGAAGATGGTACCTTTACAGGTTACTTTTTGATATTTTTTTCCCCACAGAGAAATAGTAAATTCAGTTGATGTTGCTCTAACTAGAAAGTACAAGTATACTGCTTCTAGACTGAGCAATTTTTGTAACTCAAATCAGAACCTTATGTCATAACTATTTGGATAAGTAATTTGCTGTTGAAATGTTTATTTGCCTGCCGACACCATGTCACTGATCCCAGGCATCCAAGATTTCTGCTTGCCCATGAGGCTTGAGGCTGAACTATGATGTTGAACCAGCAAGTAACCCACGCTATGTGGTAGGATTTAGTCAACTATAGAGGGAATCCAAGAAGGGGAGGCAGGAGCAGAGGAGGGCAAAATTGTAATAAACACAACTAAAAGTAGTTCTCTCTATCCATAGCTGCTAGATCAACAAGTGATTGCTAACCAAGAAGGGAAAAAGAAGATGGGCCACATGGCACATCTAATGCTCCCATTTAATGCTCGACACATGTTGTGCTGGGAGAGAGCTGGACTCCTCTTTAATATGTAGGTGTAGATTTAGGCAACATCATGATTTTGCAGTTCGTTGTTGGTATGAATAAACCATACCGGGAGAGTTGGACTTCGCTTTTTGTTATGTGCTGGATTATCACCAATACTAGTAGAAAATCATGCAGTTACATACTATAACACAATCTGTTAACAAATTTTTATCATCATCAAATGTTTCTGAAATGTACCATTTGCTTGTGCTTCCTAAATTAAAAAAAAAGGAGCCAAATTAATGCTTTTCTGCTGGATCTTATTGATATCTTTTTTCTCAAAAAGGGAAAATCTCGGAAGAAATCATTTCTAGATTCATCTTGATGAAGTAATAAAATGAAATAAAGGGATGATAAGGCCCATGAGGGTTCCCCAGCCCCAAATAGGTCAGCTATAAGCATTGTTTAAAATATGGCTGTTTTTCAAATTACTTTTTGAATTTGAATAATAGGATCCTGAAAGTAAGCATCAGATACATAATCTAGAAGCATCCATGGAATATTCATATTTGATGTGTATCCAATATGAACATGATATTGACATGTGCTTAGAAGTATCCATGCTTCCTTGGGCCTGGTTGATTTTGTAGGCATGAAGACTAAGGAGAAGCAACATTAGCATGTGTAGCCACATATGGTGGTTATGATCTAGAAAATAAATCTAATGTGTACCACTACTGTACCCATTTATGTGTTCTTTTGGGCCAACTATCAGGATATAGTTAGTAACTTTGTTTTTTTCTTGAAGAACTAGGAAAGTAGAAGCCTAGGTGAAAAATAGGGTGAGGGTGGCACTCAAACCCATGTCATTGGTACCTATTACCTAACCTCCAATGACTTTACTAACTACACTACTTCCAACCCTCTCACAAAGTACTTTTTTTTAAAAAAAAGGGTTAAAAATTAAAAATCTTGTTCTAACCAAAGTAAACTAGACTAGCAAGAGAATTCAAAGTAAAGAAACAAGATAATTCTAGACTAGCAAGAGAATTCAAAGTAAAGAAACAAGATAATTCTTTCTTTTTCAGGACCATAACATCATAAATATTAGCAAACTAAAGGAAAACATATATCCATAAAAATATATAAGGAGGACCATTATAAATTTGGAAAAAATTGAAAGATAAGTGAATGCTGCATACCTTGTCAATGGTCGTTTTCATGGGCACGATGCTTAAGATAGAAAGTTAACAAGACCTTAACCCATCTTTCCTTCTTTTTTCTTCTTGTTCTACTTTTCTTCTTCTTCTTTGCTAAATTACTTCTGTAAGAGGTCTAATATATCACGGTTTAAATAAAACTAATCGGAAAGCTTAGTATAAGTAGGAAAAAAGAAGAGAGAAAAAAGGCTAAAAAACAGTTCAAAACCTGAAAGCCATGCAACTTATGTCAACTATAAGAACACAATAAAAAGTAAGAAATGGGAAAAAAGAGCATCAAGCCTTCTTTGCCATCCCCACTGACCAATAACCCTACCTCATACTTTTATATCTATGAGACTGCAAGAAAATTGGTTTCATTACTTTTCTTTGCTGAGAAAGAAATTATGCCATTTAAGGATAGCCATCATATTAACAATAAAACAGTGCAGTTGATGTAATGTTAGGAGCCAAATATGTCATGGAAGGATATAGGTTTTAGATTGGATTCCCGACTCCACTTACTTTAGGTCAAGGTAATCAAAGGTGAAAGACGCCCTTAAGGCGCTTGGGGGGTCTAGCGCCTTGAGGCGAGAGGCGCTAAAAAAGCGCTTGCCCGAGTGAAGACGCTAAAATTTGAAAAAAAAATAAAAAATATAATATATAAATAAATAACAACTAGAGATAACTATTATAACATGAATTACCATATAATTAACAATTTAAGCATAAAACATATATAAAATAGTAAAATGCTCAACTAGTTTAAGATAAAGTATATGATAATAAGCCATAGGCAGCTTTAAATTTATGAATGAAATATAAAACATAACAAATTCTAAAGTTCATCAATAGAGTCTTATAAATGAAACAAAAAAGATAAACAGTCCTAAAGCCTAAAGTTCATCAATGGAATCATCAGATTCATTTTCACTTGCATAGTTGTCATCACTTTCATCTTCTCCTCCTTCATTGGATTTATATCCTTCAACATCTTCTTCTGTCTCATCTGAATCAACCTCCATCTCTTTCAGACTAACTTTGCCATACCAATTGACCATTTTATCCTCTGGTAGTAATAGAGTTGAGAAGTTAAATGGGTGGCTTTTTAGATTTTTTTACACTTTTCAGTCATTAAAAAAAATAATCGTAAAGTTTACTGAGGCGCGAAAGGCAAACATCTAGCCTCACTGAGAAAGGTCCTAAAAAGCATCAAAGGCATGCGCCTGAGTGAAGGGGCATCGCCTGAAGCATCAAGAGGCGATGACCCCTTTTGGCGCCTCGCTTGAGCACCTGAGGCGTGCCTTTTGGCGCCTTTTACATCACCGCTTTAGGTATGGCTATATAAGATCATCGATGATGACCCCATGACTTATCTAGCATGGTCTCTTCTTAGTTTATAAGAAGAAGAGGGAAAATATCTGAAATAAATGTGATTCCAAACCTATTTACATCCTAACATATGCTCAATCTAATTTTTCTAAAGAGGGCCATCAGCCATGCCCTTGTGACTCCTGAGAGTGTTAAATGTTAGTTACAACGAAAATCTATCCCAGATTTTCTCCTTCTCGGACATCCAAAGGGGTAGTAAGATAGTTGGCCAACCTTTCACTTTAGATCTGTACTTTAGAGCAATGTAAATGTTTTCTATGAAGTAGCATACTGCAAGACCACCATGACTCGCATCTGCACAGGATTTTCTAGAATTTCAAAATTCTTCTAGCTCCATTGGAAAGTTATTCATAAACCTCCGAAAATATATGTAGGTTTCTAGAATCACATGAACCCTCTCCTTTTTTTTTTCCATTAGATCAGCTTTTCCTAGATCCCTCTTCCCCATTGAGCTTGGTTTCTTAACTGGTTATTAAGTGAAGTCCAGATGACATGTCAAGTTGTTGTTTTTTGTTGTTTGTTTAATTATCAAGTGGACTATGATTTTCCTCTTTTTTCAATTGCATTTATATAGCACCAGTCTATGTCCAAATTGCATAAATTCATGAACATATCCATGAATATGTTGTACTTAATAATTGATGACAACATGATCTTTTTACATTTTAGTTAATCCCTATTGACATTCTTTTTTTTTTTTAATTTATAATCATTCATTAGGATATGATAAATATTTGATATTATTTCAGTGGATTTTGTCTTTTTTTTTTTTAATCTATAAATTTGAGAATAACTATTTTATCTTTCTGAGCTTAGATCGAAGAGGTCAAGGCTTCACATTAGGTTGATAGCCATTTATAGAAAGAAACTATAACTATGAAATGAATTTAATCAAACTCAGTAAGATGCATAAAATGCAAATCTATCTCCGACATAAGTCAATGAAATTTTAGGTTCTCTTTTTCTTAGCAATCCATGAATTTATGTACCATGATATCCCAATAGTCTCAAAAAGAACAAGTATTGGCCTACACGACAGAAGATATATGCTTACTTGCACTTGAAATATTAGGCACTATTGGACTTATTTGTCTTTATGTTTAGCACTCTTATAGAAAAAAGATTGGTTAACCCATGAATAAAACATCTCTTCATGCCTCACTGAGATCCACTTCCTGCCTTCCCCCAATAAAAACCTGTAATAAACTTCTCTTCCAAAAAGAACATATGATTAAAGCACTGCCAGTTTTGAGAATAGTGATGATCTCTATATGCAATAAAGTTTTGTTCTCGCTTAACTTCCAAGAAAAATTAGGCCACCAGCCACCTTGATGCTCCTAATTCTCAAATAATGGCAATGAAATTTTTCCACTTGAATTTTATGAGATAGATTCTCTTAAACTAATGTATGCTGGCATTTCATTGTAGAGCCTCTTCCTGCTAAGTTCTGTCCCACATGGTAACTGTTAATAACATACCAATTATTACTCTCATTATAGTTCGATGTCCTCAAGATTCGTATGCTAGAAAATATCAAAATTGAACCAAAGGATTTAAGTACCAGTCCATAGAGTAAGGTACTGGTACCATCCTATATTGACTATTGACGCATGGTACATCACTCGTCATTTTTGCCAGTATGTCACCCCTCATTTTTTCTATGCTAGCGTCGAGTGGCATACTTCATGTCACTCTAGTACCATACCATACCAGTCCTACATACCATACCAGTGAATAGCTGTATGGGTACCACTGCCACTACTTCAAGCCTGGGTTCGGTCTTTCATTAATTGGAAGAACACCATGTTTCTGTTCACTTCATTAACATTAAACTTAATCCAAACAATCATTAACTTATTCTTTATTATAATGTGCAGGCTATGACTATCTCTGTTCTAGTTCATATGTAACTATTCATGTTGTCTTAAGAAGTATCCCTCCATACATTGTTTCCTGTAGAAAACATTCCTTGCCCGTGCACTTATATAGTAGTACCAAACTGCTTATGCATGTGGTGTTAAGAAGTTGTGATTTAAATATCAGCTGACAACAGGGATATGCATCACCTAATCCAGATAGACGTGAGAGGCTTTTGACGAGAAAACGACTTGAATATGCCGATTGTGTTTCACAGTATTGTGATATTCCTGAAACTGAACGTTCCGATGATGAGATCAATATGCTTCGCCAGGTTAATTTTAGCATAATACATAATCTCCAAACCTTTGCATTCATTTTGCTGGGATTCAGTTCTTAACTCTGCATTAACTTTTTGCTCTTGCCGCTCAGATTGCGGTTGATTGCCCAAGGACTGTACCCGATGTCACCTTTTTCCAGCAAGAGCAAGTTCAGAAATCCTTGGAGCGCATTCTTTATACATGGTTAGATTTCTTTCATTCAATTGTTGCTTGAATCAAAAGGTGACCTTAGCTGTAGAATTTGACCCACACTTTGGGCATACAAAGTGGCACATAAATATGAATTATATTGAATTAGTTTCTAGTGAAAGTGCATAATAGGAAGCATCTGTATCTACTTCAGCGAAATAAAATAAAATAAACCAAGAAAAATTGTTGTTGTTTATTTATAACTACCGTTGCAATTTGTTTCATTTAAACATTTAATCTCCGTAATTTTGAATGGAGGATGTTCGTAGAGCTCATATTCAAGTCATTATTTGCAATCAGAGTGGAGGTTCTGGTTTACAGCAGCAATACTTGCTGCTTCAATCTGCATGCAAATAACTTGCCCTAATAGTGAATTACTGCTCAATGTTTCCAATTGTATTGCTCTACTCTTTGCCTTTTTGAGTCTTGAAAACTCTGTTTTATAAGGTCATAATGGCATATTTTTCTACTATTTTTCTAGGATACAGCTTGGATTGACTTCCATTTCTAAGTAAAGCTGTGCTTCTGTATTGATGAATGTATTGATCATAAGACCCACTTGTACCATTGAAGTTGGGTTGCTTTTTGTGAAAAGGGCAAAAATCCACAAATAGCTAATAGTTTATTTCTTAATTCCAGTTCAAGTACTCATAGTTTGAATCGCAACTCTTCTTCTTCTCTTAAACCTTGCTACCTTAGAGGTTGTATCTTTCTTATTTTCTTACTGAATGTCAAGAAACATTTTTTTTACTCAAGCAAATAGTTTTCAACAATGAGACATGGCCATTGCTTTAGGATGGACAGTTTTCATTTTTCACAGATCAAAAATCATGAATTTGCTCTAACCTGGTGTTAGGTTTTAAGAAACTAATGTAGTTGATAGATTAGTGTGCCTCAATGCAATGGATTGGGGAGTGCAGTTCTCTGAATTTTTACAAATCTATAACTTCAGATGTTTTCGGAAGATCATGATGTCTCTGATCTTTTGCAGGAATTTTTATGGCAAAGCTAGTTGATTTTGTAGGGAATGATGGTCTTGCTTTGCCATTTGACTCACTCCTCTTGTTTCAAAATACATTTTTTATGAGCTTTCGCCCTAAGTTTAGTTTATTTTCTTCATGAATGTTGCCTTAAAAAAATGTTTCCAGGGCCATTCGTCATCCAGCAAGTGGATATGTTCAAGGAATCAATGATCTTGTTACACCATTTCTCATGGTGTTCTTGTCAGAACATCTAGATGGTCGCATGGGGAGTTGTTCTGTTTCAGATCTCTCACCTCAGAAAATCTCTAATGTCGAAGCTGACTGCTATTGGTGTCTCTCCCAATTGCTTGATGGTATGCAAGACCATTACACATTTGCTCAACCAGGAATTCAGCGTCTTATTTTCAAACTGAAAGAGCTAGTTCACCGGATAGATGGTACTTCCATTTTCATTGGATATCTGCTTCTTTGTCTTTTCTTTGGCAAAAAATTGTCTTATGCTTTTTCATAATTTTGGAATCATTACTTGTGTATAGTTATTTGGCTTGCTTCCATGTTTCCACCTTTGCTGCAGGTTGTTCAACACAAATATCTTAATCTATAGGAACTCCAAAAAATGTGCACAGCATTCAAACAAAGATACAAATACTAGATATATTCTATTAATTTAAATTTACAGGGTGCCTGAAACTTCTGTTTACCTGAGAGACAGTTTATACTATTCAAAAGTTTATTTTGCCTACATCAACTGTTTAACTCAGTCACTCACCCGGTATCTTTGTATCTAGTGTTAGTAACAATTTCTAAGTTCCCAATATAAACATAATTCCAGTTATTGACCTCTGACTTAATTTTGGGCTTGTATAGAACGAGTTTCAAGACACATGGAGGAGGAAGGGCTGGAGTTTCTTCAGTTTGCTTTTCGTTGGTTTAACTGTCTCCTTGTACGTGAGGTAAGCTTTTCGCTGATTGTTAACAAATGTATGATTGGGATTTTAATTAGAAAAATTAATCTAAACTATCATAATTCAAAAATTTGTAGATCCCATTTCATCTAGTTACACGTTTGTGGGATACTTATCTTGCGGAAGGAGATGCACTGCCAGATTTTCTTGTGTATATATGTGCTAGCCTTCTGTTAACAGTGAGTTTACTGCTCTTCACTTGATTTCTGTTCCAAGTCTCAAAAACTGAATGCCGGAAGTAAACTTATTAATCATATACCTGGAAATTTAGAACTCCAACAACTTGTAATTGTTACTTTTCTATATCTTTTTTTAAAAAAAAAAAAAATGCAGCATCCTTAATTTGCAATTTGATCAACATTGACAGTAGACTCAATGGATGGGACAAGGCTTGTTGCTAATGTTTATGGTTATCAGTGATAGATCTCTGTTTCTGCGTTCTTGTACTTGGAATGGAATGCATTTTTGCCTATTGATCTAATAATATGTTTGACCATGAAATTGTTATCGTAAGCTTTGTATTTCTAGCCTCCATGTTAATATGGTTTCAAAACATAGATGATTTCAATATTGGTGGTTGCAAAGTTGACAATCCCATTTTAGGGTGAACATATGATGAAGGTTGAACTCATGTCTACAAATTGTCCACAGTACACACATTGTTTCACTGAACATGGCCATGTAGAATTGAAAAAATACATTTGATGTGAATCCCTTACGATTACTGCTGTGCTTGGTACTCTACATTAACAATGGCACTGCAACAAACTTTCATGCCTGAATTTTCACTTTCAAAATAGCCACCCAGAAACCTGTTACCTCAAAAAGTTGCCATGCTTTTTTCCTGCTTTATGCATTTGTTCCCTGTTTCTAGCTTGATGACTATCCAAAATTCTAATTTCTAATAAATGAAGCACAAAACTCATTTGTTTCTAGTGAGCCTTCCACTCATTACTTGTTCCAGTTCCTTGGTCCAAGAAGCAGCAATAGAAATACCCTTGTATTATCCCCTAATGATACAGGGATTGATATTGTGGCATCAAACTGCAGAAGGTAATGATGGAAAATGTAAATGTTGAGGATCTGTTTTAGACCAGTTGATTAAACTACTGATGCTACAACTCCATGAATAACATTTTTCCTTGGGGCTTTTGGGATTAACATATAGAAAAACAGTGATCAAGGACAGTGATAGATTCTTTAAAAATTTCCAGCATCCTAGTGCAATTTAACTGACTTGCATTCTAGGGAACTGATATATGCATTGCATTAGATATTGTAGTCCAATAGCCATGTTTGTCAGAAGCAAACAAAATTCAAGGAAAGAGATAGTTAAGGGTGGCAACTGATCCAAGTCTGATTGGCTTTAGGGGTGGCAATTGGTTGGGTCTAATCATGTTCAGGTCATGTTGAGGCATAGGGATTAGGACAAGCACATCAACTCGATTCCAACTGATTTATTAAATGGGTCAAAAACTATAAAAAATATCTGAATCCAGCCTAGTTATTAAACAGGCACACAATCAACACACGTAACCCATTCAATAAGAAAGTTGAGTCAGAATTGATCTATGATGGATGACCTGTTAACATGATTTGACACACGTATGAATCCATCAAAGAAAAGCATTTACGATGGATCTTGAATGCATCTGCTTGTAATCATGCTGACCTGATGCGGTTATAAAACAAGTCAAATTGGGTTAGACAGATCAAGATTCTTAACCTGAACCTAATTAGTTGAATCGACTCATTTACAACAAAAACCTCTTTATGCTAAACCAGGATGGCAGGACCAGCTTAACTCAGGTTGGTGGTGCAGTGGGTTTGCAGGTTGCCCATCCAACTCTCCAGTGATATCATCTCAATTATAGTTTGTGGGTTGCCGTACTCTAACATGACAAAGATGTAGCTTTTCAACCTGGATGCTAAACATGGTCTGGTACCAGTTTAGATTTTTAGTGGCATGATGCCATAAATTCTTGTTAATGACCTTAGCCCATTTGGTAATGTGCAATATATGGAGCTCGTTCCTTGCCCATCATGACCAACTTACCATCATTTTCAAATGCATTAAGTGGCCATATGTGTATATTACCAAATTCTAACCTGCAATAACATATTTTGGCAATACCTTGTCCATTGATTTAGTTCAAATAGATGAGTATAAAGTATATGGGAGCATTCAGTTAAACTCAATTATATATCAAAGCATCAGATGCCTCCTTGTTAATTAAGGTCACATGTCACAAGTCTTGGGTGTAATGTGTTCCATAAAAAGATGCATACATCCTGATCAGCAACTTCTAAATAAAAGTTCTTGTAGCATTTTCAGAAATATCAAGCTAAACCATGAAGTAGCTGTCTTTTGCTAACACCTTGCAGCAACCCATGATGGAAACTCATTGCTGACTATGAAAATCCACATTTAGATCATTAAAATTAGGTGGTCCAATAACCTCCACAAATATCTTTTGGAACTTCAGCAATAGAACCTGTCTGCTACGATATAAAATTTTGGAATCTGATTGCATCTGTTTTTTAGGCTTTTAGCTGAGAAATTACAACACATTGAATTTAAGGGAGAAAAAGACCCTTTCGTCATCGTTAATTAGGGATCCACTAATTCCTCTATTCTCTTGAGCAGTGTTTTGAACCTGGTGACCTAGATCAAGCCACTAGATTGGCTGAGTCATGGGTTCCTAGTTCGACCTGTGACCAATCATGAGGCAGCTGGCCAATTATTCCCCTGCGTTTCGATCTTACCTTTTCCAGTCTTGAAACTTTGAAGGCCTAAAGCTACCACAACTCTTCCCTCCCCTTCCCCCACTCCCCTCCCCTTCTCTATTTGTACAAATGTCTGGATCTAATCAAGGATGAGGAAAAAAAAAAGTGTGTAGTCTGGTTAAGATTGAGAAGAAAAGGAAGAGGAATAGGTTCTCCCCATTTCTCAGTAAATTTGTTGTCATCTTCCAAAACCCAACAGGACTGCCTTCTAGCCAACAACATATGTCAGCGCCCCCTCCCCCCCTCTGATGAGTTCTAGACCTTCCATTCAGTGGCTAACCATCATCTCAATGTCATAGACAAGTAAAGCAAAACCTCTTCCCCACAACCTGCCCATCCATCCTCATCCTAGTATGGACCTCCTGCTCCTCACCGTGCCACCAAGCATCTGATGGTGATGCTTGAGCCATCAGAGGACGTCAAGGAACAAGAGAGCCTAGTGCTTAGTTTTTGAAAAGTGCAAATTTTGGGATCATACTGACCTTGTCACAACAATGACATGATGAGGGTCATTCAGGCTGCTGGCCCTTCTGTTTTGAACAGCCAAACTTCTCAGGTCAGCAATTCAAAAGGTTTTTCAGGCATATAGCAGATGGTGGTTTTGGGTGGGTAAAGCTGTTTTACCCCAACAAATCTCAGAACATTGCTCTTGGGAATCTGCTTGGAATATCATGTGCCATGATCAAAACATTCATTTCCGCACATCATTGCTCTTTTTTTCTTCATCTTCTTTTACTTTCAAGGCATCTCTTTCTTCCTTCGAAGAGGTGGCATGAGGCATGGGAGATGTGGGGCAACTGGCAGCTTGTGTCAGCCTGTATTGGCCTCTTAACACATCACAGCACATAATATCCTAGGATCAGATGGGAGGCCAATCTGTCATGTCAACTTAGTTGCAGTCCAAGTAGGTTTAGATTTGATTCATATATGCTTCACATGGAGGTGAAAAATCCAGCCATAATATTGTTTTAAGCCAATTAACCAGCTGATGGACGAGTCCAGGACCTTCTTTCTTGATATTTAAGGAGATTAGCATGGGACATTGGTTTTAAACCCTGAGCCACAGGCAAATGAATGATTCCGAACATCCAAACCCTTGAATTCACTAGCATTTTGTGTTAGAACACTGAAAAAGGAACACTCATTTTGAAATGCCCATTCTAGAAGATATCAGATAAGATTTCTCAGTGAGGACTGCATGCTCAGATCTGGTGTTGGAGGTGGGTTACAGGTTTTTGGAAATCTAATTAGGGATCTTCTAAGCCTGTTTTATTCAGATGTTGTTTGCTATTTGCTTTCTGCCAGTTTTGACAGTGCAATCAAAACAAATTTTTAGAACACCATTATAGAAGAAAAAATTAAATTATTTAAGATCTGGAAACTTCTGTACTGCATGGTTGGAGAAAAAATTAGTGAGTATTGCAACCAAGATAAGAGGTCTAAGGTTATAAATTTGTCTAGGATTGTTCTTAATATCTCAAATCCATAATCAGAAATGTGAAAAGAATTTGCAAAAGCGAGATTACAATGATCAGAGATTTCCTGACAGGCGATGTTAATGCCAGCAACAACCTGCTTTCTTTGCAGAGTTAATAATATTTACCTATCTCTACCAATTTATCATGTCAACAATGAAGTGTTCTCCTTTCTTCCTCATCTTATGGTTAGACTGTGATCTCATATATAGCTGATACCCATCCATGATTTCATAACTTCTTTGAAAGATTGATAGGCATACTCCAAGGGAGAAATAATTGTAATTCTATCTTAAAATTCCCAATCAGGCACCATTGAAGCATTGGGATCTTGTAAAATGCAGTGTCTGTTCCTTATTCTCGGCTTATTGTCTTGAAGTCTTATTTTGTTGGTAAAGAAACATCATTGCCATTCAATTAGTTCTCATATAGAATATTCTGGTTTATCATGCATAACTAATCCAAATGCTTCATTTGCTTCTGATGTAATTTAACCTATCAATGAGTATCGCACATGCAAGTACTATCTCACATCCTCTACATTTGATTGCATCTACAGCTTTTTGTAAAAACTGCATCTGTGCTCAGTTGCTTGTGCTAACAATTATATGTTTCCTGTATCCACCAAGACATTTTTCAATGTGCTATCATCCTGTTACAGTGGTCAGATGAGCTCCTAAAGCTTGATTTCCAAGAGATGGTCATGTTCCTCCAACATCTTCCAACGCAGAATTGGACCCACCATGAGCTGGAAATGGTTCTATCAAGAGCATACATGTGGCATGTGATGTTCAACAACTCTCCTAGTCACCTTGCAAGCTAGGCAAGTTAATTCTGGTTTCCTAATTTATTTTTCTTTTATCCATTCTTTTCTCTGCAGTTAAATTATTTGCCTTTATATTATTTTCCAACAGTGGAGGAGGAATGAGTTTTCATTTGTAATCTTATACATGTATTTGCTAGGTGACAGAATCTGTAAATGTAACAGCATATGAATATCCAACATTATATGGAGGTACCTTTAATCAATGTCAGGGGGTTTGTGAGCCAACAACTTTTCCTTTGTTTGTTAAACTATATTTGTTATCTGCTTGCTTGCTCATTTTAGCAGGTATATAGGTTTGAGCTTATCAAGGACTAGAAAAAGAATTGAGCCTACTGTTTAACCTGAATCTAAACTTTATTTAGGTGCATAACAAGACTAGTAAGCCTCTCTTTTGGAGATCAGTCAGGTGGAAATTTAGCAGGCAGTTTCATTGCTCTCTCCCAACCTAGTGAGGACCCTGGCTTGGTATTCATTTCATCAGTGATCAGGAAGTAACAGTTGGAGATGGCTAAGAAAATGTGCTTGCTTATTGAGAAAAGGCTGCTGCTAATGATTTGTCTTTTGGTGCTCATATAGCGTGTGGCCGATGGCTTTGATTTTTGGAACCTATAAAATTTTGGCAGATAGTCTGCCTCCTTTGTGAGAGGCTAATGGGATTTCAGCTTGACATTTCACACTAAAAAACGAAAAAAAAAAAAAAAACATCCGATATCTGTGTGGGATATTTGCATTACATTACTATTGAATGCATTTTACGATGTTTTATGGAAATGAAACTAAACTGTATTTATAGTTTTTAGATGTATTATGCCATGCCATGTAAACTATTGATCATAGCTCAACTGGATGCCTAATTTCTCAGTTATAATGCATGGCTCATTGTCACCTGGGACTGGGACTGGGAGTAGGTTCAATGCCGATTTGCCGGTAAAAGGCATGTAGTTTTGACTTGAAACCAGAGACAACGTAGTTGAGATTTAATGTTTAATTCAGGTCAAATCTCGATATGGATCAGCCCAACGATCCCAACGCTATCAACCTCCAAATGCTAAAACATAAGGCCTAGCTTTCGGAAGTAGGGATAAGCAATTGGGGATAACTTCTTGGTATCTTCCATGGGTATAACCAGTTACCAAATAAAGTTCAACAACAAGGATAATTCAAAAATGAAGTGGCAACAACTGTGTTTGTCCCCATAATATCATTACCCAGTTTGGCATGCTTATGCTGGTTATTATTCATCACTACTTTTCCTTTTCTCCTTGGCTAATGAAAGGATTCTTTTTTTTTTTTGGTATTTTTAATAATCAAGTGGGAATAAGATGTGGGAATAGTCGAATTTGGGGACCCTAGAGGGCCGTATATTCCTGTTTATCCCTGTTTTGAAGGTTGTCGTTTACAAACCAAACCCCTCCCCATTCCATAACAAACCAACATAATACCATTATCAAGGATGATCAATGGTGAAAATTTTAGTCCATCAGAAGCCATCGATAAGTGTGAAAATAAAACAATTTCATTTTTTGAGCGGACATAATGAAATAATTTATTTGTGCACTAAATAACAACTTGAGAAATTTTACTCTCAGGAGCTGATTTGCTAACCCAAAGATCTGAAATGCATAATAGAACTCTAAGGCACCTACTATTTATTAGTAATCATCCTGTTTATACGTTGTTTGGTGCTATCATTGTGATTGGACTTCAAACATCTGCATCAAAGTAAACAAGAGACATGGGTAAACGTATGATTACTTCCAATATGATAGGATTATGTAAACAAGAAACAACAAAATTCTCAAACGAAATGTCAATTCCTGTCTCGAAGTTTTCTAGGGATCAACTTCCCCGTCCATGGGCAGTGGTTCTCTATATGGCACTTCCTTGAGTTTGCAAACCAAGGATAAGAACAACCAGTATGATCTGGAACTTGTATTAACATGACTACAGAAATATTATCTATTCCCTAAGAAAGGACTGGACTTAATTTACTCATCACATAAGCAACAAGCATCTGAAATAGACTTGGTTATTTAAGAAGAAAGTTCTAAGTGAATCAGTCAAGCAATTGTCTGGAATAAAGTCATGGATTTTTGAACAAGAAATGTGCATGCTATTGTTTTTAACTCCCTGCTACAAAGACAAACATATTTGTTGCCGGATGATTGCAGAGTTATACTCCTTTTATGGAATTGAGAAACTCAAAGAACTTGCAGATGTGGCCCAAGCTCCAGATTTATCTATCTCATGCTTTGAGCTTAGTAGGCACCTCAAGATAGCCATACCCATACCATTGACATAACTTCTGATGTGCCCTTCAAAAGGTGAAGCAGGTTTATGTCCTTGCAAGAGGACTATTTCATCTTTCTTGGGCAATGATCTCATGCGATTCAATATCAGCTTTCTTGGGCAATGATCTCATGCGATTCAAACAAGTTCGAGTGACCTCCTTTTTGGCTGCAAAAGGGAAAATAAAAAAATGCTAATGCACTACAAAAATGAAAAATCCAACTATAGAGGCATACTGTTAACAATATAATCTTCAATCCATTTTTGCTTAACAAACTAAAATTAATTCAAGCACTTCACCTATGTTCAACAGTACCTTCTTGAGTCCTAGCTCCTTATCTTATGCTAAATATTCTTGAAATAAGTTAATAATAAGAGGGCCATATCTCTATTATAAGCCATTATGATGGCTCAGAGCAACCACTATAATCGCAGCATCACATGTTATCAGCAAGAAGAAATTTTCAAATCCTTTAGCTTCACAGTGGGTTTATTTGACTGTTTAGCAGTTCTAGTCTGTGACTTTCATCTATAAGTAACATAATTATAAGCAAATCTTGTCACATATTCACATATATAGTGCCAGATTGCAGTGTAACACTAAACACCAAACAATCGCAATATTGATTAGGAAATTACATAATAGTATAATACACTCATATGTCAGCTATCTGTTTCTGATGGGCTTCATTCAAGGGAAATTATAGGTATCTCTCTTTGTTTTTTTAATTTTATTTTACAACATTGAAGCTGACAATTTGATATCAAAAGCATCTAACTCAAAATTCTAGATGCCATCTTAGTTCATGGATATGGATCAAGAAAAAGTTATTTTATGATGGGATCTTAATGGACTAGGCAAAGGAAAGAGAAATCAATTTGCCTTTCTGCGTGGCATGACAAGCGATTGTCTTGCGAATCTGAATTACCATAACATCAACATTTATGTGACTGGCTATCAATCTAGTTCTATCCTCCAAATATTTCATCTGAGATAGCATCTTAGTATTATAGTTGAATTGTTTCATTCAGCGTCAAGCATGGTAGCATGGTGCACTGCTGTGTAATTCTATAGCATACATATTATAAATTGCTTGCTGGCATCCAACCACTTTATTTAGATGCTGTACTGGACATTCTGTTGCAATAAAAATTGCTGTAATGTTAGAATGCCTCAGAAGAATATAGAGACCGCATCACATAGAAATCCTTTTGCATAGAAATTTTCTCCCAATATATGAACTTAGTCACCCCTTTGTTTTCCACTTTTAGCATGAGTTCAAGTGTCATTGGCATCCCCGTTGTTTAGGCATTTATTTTCTGCACAAGAATAGTGTCCAAGAGTTTATTGGCATACGTTGGGCTAAGAAAAAGTTGAAATCTCAACCCTATATAAAAGCGACCATATTTCCCGACTTTTCAGTTTCCATTATAACCTTAAGTTTTTGTAAAAACTGCAACTAAAGTATTATATAAAAAAGGGATTCTAAGATTACTAAAATATCAGAAAGAAGCTAAGGGAGAAAATCTTGCAGGTATATTAGTCCATGATTGTGGGTTTCATAAGAGTCTCACATCCTCCAACTTCAAATTATTAGTGATGTTAGGCATAGTATAACTTAAACTAACCTAGACTAATAGCAAAATTTTAAAAAATTTATAAGGAATGATCAGAGGTAATCTTTTTTATTTTTTAAATATATCATATAACTAAATTTTTCAGCATACACATCAAGCACACGCATTGTAACTAGTCATTATAAATGTCTTATTATAGCGGTTTCTCTTCAGTTACATGGGAACTTGAATTTTGAAATTTTAGGCTAACTTTTATCATATTCTGTCATAGATTTTTTTTTTTTTGTCTTTCTTTCTGTGTTTTCTTTTTGAGGGGAGGAGGTCGTAAATTTTGAATGGTTTTGACTTGTAATGGATCATAAATATTTTTCCAAAAATGAAATATTAGTAATACTTTATATAAAAAGATCTTGAGGTGAGTACTTTCAATATTGCTTGTCTACTATCTCCCTAACAAAGAGGTGAGATGCCAACAATCATTTGCCGCTGCTATTAACTCCTTAGCTGAAGCAGTAATGAGCTGAATTTTGTTCAATTGATTATTAAAAAAAAATTGTATTAACAATCTCAATTTTGAGAAAAAACCTAGGAAATTTCAAATTCAAAATGTCCTACTAGTAACTTGGAATCTTACCTGTGCAACATCCTCTACTCTCAAATTCACTTACCAAACTTGTTCATGCTAAAATTAGCAAAACAAGGTTTACCGTTTGAAGTTAAGATCAACAGCCATGCTGCCCAAATTTGATGAATATATCTAAATAATTGGGCAATAAATATGCTAAGTTAAAAGCTACTAAAAATGACAAATAATAAAATCATTGCAATTTGAGTCAAAAACATCATTCTTTTTTCATTTGCAAAAGAAACATATCTGTACTTAAGCTGTTAATAAAGAACTTATCACGGACCGGCAATGTATAGAGATGAAAAGATTTTTCTGTTTTTGGAGATGAGATGAAATATGTTCTGCAGTTTTAAGGACTAAAAGAAAATTCCAAAGGAGAGATTTGGTTTTCAGGTTGAGAATTTTTTTTTCCTTTTTTTTTTTGCTTTATTTTTAAGAGATATCTTCAATAACTTGTCTGTCATAGTTACCTCTACTCAAAATGTTTTTCCAATAGATATAAATGCTCATTTTCATTTTCAGAATGTAGAACAATACTCACATACTTCCACATAGAGTTTTCTCCCATATCTAATAAGCTTTTCCTTACTGATGGTCTTAAAGATTTCTGTTTTCCAATTTTACATGTTAAAAATGCAGGATATTCCCATGCAATTATGTGTTGGTATGTTTTTATGTGTAAAATCTCTTCTTCCTTTTACTGTCCTTTGGCAACCATATTGTTGTGAAATCAACAACAACAACATAGAGCTAAAACAACAACAACAACAACAAAAAAAAAAAAAAAGCAAAAGATGCACAATAACAAGATTTGCAATTCACCAAGCAGGATACTCACAAATTTCTTGCCTACTTCTGCAAGAAATTTCTCTGGAAAGTCCACATACTCTGCACATTCCTTCCTTACAGCAGAGGCAAGATCTTTCTCTCTGGCTTTTTCAAGATTCCTGATTAAAATGGTTAAGGTCAACTTATCTGGATTGCAGCCTGACTCCTTCATCAACTTGTACATATCCATTGCCTTCTCCACCATACCAACTTGCAGAAAGGCTCCTATCATTTCAGTATAGGCCCTGGTATCAGGTTGCAAGCCCTCTTTCTTTAATTCAGAAAAAAGCTGTTAAGCAATTTCAATGAGCTTGTTCTTTGCCCCCATGAAAATCATATCAGTGTAGAGAGATAGATCTGGTTTATACCACTCCTCCCTTTGGATAAATGCAAAAACCTAAAACCCTGATTCTTTATCAGATAGATGGAAAAAAGAAAGTGAATAGGACAAATAATAACATCGAAAAATCAGGCAATTAAAGATGGATTTAAATCTATCAAAAGGACAGCACACTTAAACATTCTCACATAGCATTTGAGGACATGGAATTAATTCCTAATTCATGAAATCATCCTTAGTACTTCTTTATTCTACAAAATTTTTCCCTTCTACGGTTGAAGATAGACAGTGATACTCTGGATTCTCTTCATGAGAAAAAGGCAAGTTCATAAGCAATTTAACATCCTCTGCAACAATCTATCTGTTTGTCTGCAATTTTAGATGTCCTTTCTTTCCCAATAGTTCCTAGTTCCTACCATAAAAAATTGAATGTTGCATCTCATCGCAGTTTGAAACATTGTTTCTGAAAGTTTTATAAACTTCTATTTTTAGTGAAAAGTTGGGAAACTTATTTATATTTGTTAAACAGTGGTGGTGTTGACATGTGCAATTACGATAGGACATGGACATCCATTCAGAGGACAACACTATGTGCATACATCCACATGTAGCCAAGTCTTTATATCAAGAAGCTAGAGGCTAGAACCCTCATAAAGGTGTTAAGTTATTAAGTGATACCATTACTTCCATGCCGAACGAAGCAAGGTTTGGGGGATGGAAGTGGGAGTACCAAATACAAACTTGGTTCCACATGTGGGCCACGAGCTTGAGCTCATCTTCCAATGGCAGCATAAAACATTTACAAGCATACATGTGTGCGTACAAGCCACATGTGCACGCACAAAGAGCTTAGTCTCGCAGGACTTGGATCCTCAAGTTTGACAGGGATTACGGAATCAACTTAAGAAATCAAACTTCCACTTTTTATTTGACCCAAATCCTATTAGAAAACTAGAAGAATTGCATATTTCATATCAAGACAAACAATCAGTGCGAATGACCAATTTGTCACAAACATTTAATCAAACATGATAACTTCATGTACAGGGCACGAAAAAGCAGTAACTGGATATCAAAAATTATGGCATTACCAATCTAGGGAGAAACAAATGATGAACTACACGACATGGCCAGCAAGCCAGAAGAGGACAATGGATCCACCTTCAAAATCAACACCAACTCACCAAGACCTTCACCAATCGAACTTTTTATTGAGGCATTACGTTTCTTTTTTTTTAAAAAAAAAATGGTGTACTCGGTCATATTTATATTTGACTGATCGACTCAAATTAATCATCAATTGTAGCAGGTAGCTTCTAACACGTATGATTGAACTGCTAATATCCATTCTTTTCTCCTCCAGCCAAATTAGTAACCATAGAATTCTGCGTAAAGAGAGACGCATCGATTTAAAGCTCAGAAAGAAGTAGAAGAAGAAGAGGAGGCAAACCTGGAGGGCCATCTCCCATTCGTTCTGGCGGCGGAGCTCGGTGAGCACGGCGATCTGGTCCGCCTTCAGGAGCCGGCCGAGCTTATCGCGGAAGACCTCCTCCATTCTATTATTAAATTTGGTATTAGGCGAGGAGGAGCGCCTAGGTTTTGGCAAGGATTTGGCGAGCTTGAGGGCATGGACGGCGTGGATGGCCTCCGTGGACAGCACCCGCCCCCGCCACAGCGGCTTCCTCGACCCACCTCTCAGCCCGCATCGGATTATCCCACAAAGCGGCGCCTTCGGCATTTTAGGAGAAAGAATTCGGAGAGCTGGAGAGGGGAAGCGGAGATGGAGAGAACCCATCAGAGCGAAGTGGAGTAAACAGCAAGGAAAGACTTACATGGAGCTTTTATCCATAGGCAATTGCTCTGGGCTTAGGCTCTATGTGATGGGTAAATAAAATAGCAAGCATGGCTATTATGGATGAGGCCCCGCGATGGCAGGGGACTACAACTACAAGAAACCAAGGTGGGGTGGGGGGTAATACCTCGGCATAAGAGGGATCGATGCCCTTTTGAGATTGAAATAATACTAAAATTATTGATAATAATGCCTCAGCTGCCCTGAAGATGAGCATGGCAGGACCGAAGTCGGATTGTCAAATTTTAGATGCTGATTTAAAAGATATTGTGGCTTAAATTTTTTTCTTCAAAGAACTTTAGCCGATCCTTATTCTTAAGCATATGTCATTCTAGTGGCTGTGATAAAATATTTCAAAAAAAATTAATCCTCTCATGATTCTATCAGACGATAGCACTTTATAATAAACTATGTTCTTCCGAACGGTTGGTCGGATCATGCTATCTAGTGATACGTGATCGGCCTCCGAGGTCTGCTCTCTTCAATCTCTGATTCCGTCGAAGTATCCGACGACCTTAATCCAAAATCTCCAAACGATTGTTACGTCAGATCATTAAGAAGGATGGCTTATGTGGTTATGTCACTCTACGCCGTTTTTATGATTGCCTATCCATATTATTAATAAAGACAGTGGATGGCCAAGGAAAAAGTAAGGCTGCGCTAGCCTCAACCTCCTCAATGTCAACTCATGCGGACGGCCCCCACATGCTTAGGGATTGCCCTTGATCATTTTGAGCCTTCGATGCCTCCCCCTCTTATCCCATTCTCCCATAAGCCACATAAGATAAAAAAGAAGAGACGGAGTGAGAAAAGATGGGAGAAGAAAGGTAGGAAAAGACCGAACGACTACCCCATCTATTAATTGGGGTAATGTGACAGATCACAAAAAGGCCTCGGGAGGCTAATGACAAGTCATTAGTGAAGCAAGTCCCTCATGCTCTCTTGCCATTGCTTGTCAACCTATACCATTAATAGAGGTAACCCCAACATGCTATGAGGTGATATTGTTCGACACTACTCTCAAAGATATTTAATGGGAGACAAAATATCTCTAGCATCCTCTTGCTCTCCATGTCTCCAACTTCTCTTATAAAAACAAAATAAAGAGAGGGCCCAAAGATATGCCTTCTCTTCACAAAAAATACTCGCTCTTCCTCTTCTATTTCAAAAAATCTGATTTGAGCGTTGGAGGATCCCGTTGAAGGTCCTGTTGCAAGAAATCTGACTTGAGTGTCGGAGAGTCTCCGTCGAAGTCATCTCCGTCGAAGATTTTTTTTGCAGATCCAACCACTATCAACCCATCGGACTTCGTCATGCTCCAGCACCTCCAGCGAGGGATGGATTTCATCCACAACAGATGTATATTTAATTCTACATTGATTAGTCATTGAAAAGATTTTGGATATTTATATAAAATTAAGAAACTCAAATAACATCTTCTAACGGATCTTTTTGGGTAAGATCTTAAATTGTTACAAATGGCATCAAAATCAATCCAGCCTATAGTTTATATGGATTAGGGGATACTGAAGTATGGATTTATTAGGACTACTGATGTATTGCATTTTTATAGTAATTATTATTATTAGTTTTTAATGATTTTGATAAATTTGGTATAATAATTAACTAAATAAATATAAGAACCTGATATGTTTTATGTCAATTGCAGGTAATTGAGCCAGGTCACACCTAATTGGGCTTAACCATGTTTTAAAGGTCAAATTAAGTGAAATTGGTTGAGTCCGATTCAGCAGGGTTTGTCATCCGGAGTCATCAGGTCTTGCATCAAAATCAGAGTCCATCTCAAAGCAGAATAACCAAATCAAGATATCAATGGACCCCACACCTTATCCTTTTTGGCATCATCATCCAGAAAAGAAACTAGAGGTGCAGGAAATAAATCAAGCAGTTAATCTCTCCCATCTAGTCAACCAATCTAAATTCTAGATATTTTGGTGTGAGGATCCCTAAAAGGTAAGCTACAGGACTCCAAATTGAGCAAGATTAGATCCTACAGAATTTTGAGAGAAGCAAGAAAGGAACATAATTTACAGAATTGAATTTGGATTCTAAATGAGGTGGCTACAATAGGTTGAAGTTGGTAACAATGTTGGACACAACAAGAAATACCCGATATACCCAGATTCTTCTTAGTGTTTCTTGGCACAAAGATCTGATATGGCAACCAATTTTGGGTGACAAAGAGCTATCTTGGAAATAATTAAATAGAAGAAAATTAGAGTCCAAACTAATTCTGCATGAGGAGCAAACTGAGAAAGAATTGGAACCAATTCTTGAAAAACTTGATTTGGGCAGCCGAAACCTTACTTTATTTTGCAGATTTTGTGGACCCAGAAAGGAAGAAATTTTTCTCCTCTAATTAACCATGCCTCCTTTCCTTCTTTTACTATGGAAATCATAATAAAATCAGAAAATTTGGGCAGCATAAGGAGTAGATGGCTGGTGGTTGCTTAAAGCCTATCCAAAGGAGGAGAGATTTTATACTAAATAAAAAGAATGATATATAGAATAAAATCATGAGAAAAATATCACCTTAACCCTAGCCCTAGCCCTATTTAAGGATCCTAAAACACCAGCAGGAAGGAGGAGAATCATCTTTGAAAGCTAGAAATCAAGCAAGGAGAGTTTGGAGTATCTGGAAGATTTGAAGAGAAGATTCATTCGGCTCTGCAATTCCTTCAGAGTTTTTTCTTTCTCTTGTTTACTTTGAATTTATTTTCTAGAACTCATTGTTAGGATGATTTTGGAGTTTTATTCAAGTAAACTTGAGTTTGATTTTGTTATGATGAAAAGCTAAATTTCTAGCTAGGGTACCTGATGTAGCTTGAATTAAATTTCAATTCCAGAATCTTGTATTAATTTTCTTTGTTAATGCAATTGTTTGTTATTTGCGCTTAATGCTTTTAAGTATTATTATCTTTGGTACTTGATTGATTTCGATTTATAATTGGTACTGGGAAGGAAGATTATAAATTGGAGTTAATAACAAACATCATAGGAATAATAATTGGAGCGGGAGCAGAAGATTTGACCTGTGGGATCTTGAAAATAATCACTGTGCTTGTTGAACTAATTGAAATCTATTTTACTATTGGAAGATAGATTATAGATTTTAATTAGTATATTTAATAAGACTCGGGAGAGATTATTAAATAATTTAGGATTATTTATCCTTGCATTAATAATTAAATTTAGATTATTAATCGGAATAGCTGGAATTGATAATTGATCCAAGTGAAATCAGATATACCTTAGTGCTTTATCAATCAAATTTTGATTCAGCTTTCATTGAGTTCTTTAGAGTTAATTTTATTTTTCATTATCATTCAGTTTCGATCGTTTAGATATTAGTAAAATTAGCGTTCATTTTTTGTAATTAAACTCAGTCCTCGTGGGAACGATCTCTTATTTATCATTATATTACTTGAGCGATTTCGTGCACTTGCGAAATAGGCTATCAAGTTTTTGGCGCCGTTGCCGGGGACTGGTGCTTTAATATCAAGAATAGTTGATTTTACTAGTAATCTATATATTTTATTTCTTAGATATTTAAAAAAAAAAAAATCACTGACATTTCATAATGCTTAACTAATATAGTATAACCAAAAATATAAAAAAAAAAAAATCAAACTTGATTGGACATCTTGTTTCTTTGCATTGTATCTCCATAATTAACTTTAAGGGCACTTAACCCATTAATCAGATAAGGTGGGGATTTGATCACCCTTCCTTAGCCCAAAAACCACATCCTTCATTCTGCATAACCTAGACTTTAATCTAAAATCAATTAAACGTTGGCCCTAGGATATTCGAGCTCAATAGGACAAGAAAGCCCTAAAGTTAGACCGGGTTCGAATTGATTAATTGCTCGGTGTCTAAGGCAAGTGGTTTAAGAAGGTGGTTTTCAATTGGTTCCGTTGTCTGACCTGGCCAACTCAGTTGGTGTCTAAGGAAAGCAACAAGCAGGGGACCTCCCACATCTTACACTTACCTGGCCGAGACAGTTAGTCAGTTTTGGGCTTGGAGTGCTTGAAGGCGATCTTGGAATAGTTAGGAGCTATCTAGATCTAGGTTAACCCTAGGATAGAAAGTCCATTTTGTGCTAACTTGTTTGCCATTAAAATTTAAACCTAATTAAAACACTCTTCTCTTTCATCTCTAGATTTAGGACTCCTTAGGACTCATCTCTAGAACTCTTTTCTCTCTCTTTCCTCTTCTCTCTTCTCTTTAAAAAAAAAAAAAAAAGATAATAATCTTTCAAAATTACAACTTGAAAAAGAGAATCGGGTCGACTGGTAAGAATTGAATCAAATCCCATTTCAAGTCAAGAAATTGAACGCACTTGTAAACAAAACATTAAAGCAGTCAGAGAAAGGAAGAAATCTGAGGCAAAAGTAGATCCAGAAATGGCTGAAGATCCAAGGAGAGAAGTAATCCTAGTAGGAAATAATGAGGTTGCTAGAGAGGCAAACCCCAGGGCACTGCGGGATTATGCCATGCCTACCGTGAATGGAGCTTCATCTAGCATCACAAGACCACCTGTGCAAGCAAACAACTTTGAGATCAAGCCTGCTTTGATCCAAATGATCCAGACAGCAGTTCAGTTTGGAGGATTGCCCAATGATGACCCTAATGCGCACATTGCAAACTTTTTGGAGATATGTGATACCCTTAAGCATAATGGAGTGTCAGATGATGCAATTCGGTTAAGATTGTTTCCGTTTTCACTTAGAGACAAGGCTAAAGCATGGTTACAGTCTCTTCCTGCTGGCTCGATCACCACTTGGAATGACTTAGCACAAAAATTTTTAGCAAAATTTTTTCCTCCTGCTAAGACTGCCAAGTTGAGGACTGATATCCAAACCTTCGTGCAATTTGACATGGAGACCTTATATGAAGCCTGGGAAAGGTTCAAGGATCTGCTTAGGAGGTGTCCACACCACGGGCTGCCTAAATGGTTGGTTGTGCAAACCTTCTACAATGGGCTGAACAACCATACCAGAATTAATATTGATGCTGCTGCTGGAGGTTCATTGATGGGGAAGTCGCTTGATGAGGCCTATGATCTTTTGGAGGAAATGGCCAACAACAATTATCAATGGCCCAATGAGAGAAATATGGCGAGGAGACCTGCTGGGGTTCATGAGATAGACGCTATTACTGCACTCAATGCAAAAGTAGACACTCTTTTCAAAAAATTAGATCATTTGTCTATTAATGCTGTCAATACTTGTGTGCAGACCTGTGAGATGTGTACTGGGCAACATGCTACTCGAGATTGCCCGATTGACAGCTCATTCATGCCTCCAGTACAAGAACAAGTGCAATATGTGGCAAACCAAGGAAGGCAACAGAACAATCCATACTCAAACACCTACACGCCTGCCTGGAAGAACCATCCAAATTTTTCCTGGGGAAATCAACAGCAACAACAAAATTATCAGAATAGAGGACCACCTGATTTTCCACAGCAAGAAAAGAAGTCTAATCTGGAAGAATTGGTTGCAACACTCACTAAGGCCACTACTGATTTCATGGGTGAGACTAAGGCAAACTTTCAAAACCAGCAAGCTGCCATTAAAAACTTGGAAATACAAATGGGACAGTTGGCCAATATGGTAGCTAACAGAACTCAAGGGTCATTGCCTAGCAATACTGAAACGAACCCGAAGGAGCATGTGAAGACAATTACCTTGAGGAGTGGAAAACAACTAGGGGAACAACAAGGGAAAGAGCCTGTTAAAGAACAAGTAAAGGAACAAACTCAAGAAGAGACTATGGTCAAAGAGAAGCTAAAAGAGAAAAAGGAAGAGCCAGTAAAGCCCTACAATCCACCAGTTCCTTTTCCTCAAAGGCTCAAGCAAAGTAAGGATGACAAGAACTTTCTGAAGTTTTTGGACGTCTTCAAAAAACTACACATAAATATTCCATTTGCAGAGGCATTAGCTCAGATGCCTAGCTATGCCAAATTCTTGAAGGACATCCTTTCCAAAAAGAGAAGGCTAGAGGACCATGAGACAGTCATGCTCACCGAAGAGTGCAGTGCAATCATTCAGAACAAGTTGCCATCAAAATTAAAGGATCCAGGGAGTTTTACAATTCCATGCAATATTGGCAATATCGAATTTACTAAAGCATTGTGCGATTTAGGTGCTAGCATTAACTTAATGCCTTTATCTGTTTTCAGGAAGCTTGGACTAGGGGATGTGAAACCGACCAGTGTCTCATTACAACTAGCTGATCGATCGGTGACATATCCTAAAGGCATAGTGGAGGATGTATTAGTCAAGGTGGACAAATTTATCTTCCCAGTGGATTTCATTGTCTTGGATATGGAGGAAGATAGAGAGGTTCCTTTGATATTTGGACGTCCATTCCTTGCAACTGGCAAGGCACTTATAGATGTCCATGAGGGTAAGCTTACTTTAAGAGTGGGACAAGAAGAGGTAATTTTTAACGTGCTTAATTCATCTAAATATCCTCTTGAGAATGATGAATGTTTTAGATTAGATGTGATTAATAAATTTGTTAGTGAAATAATTGATAATTCTGAATATGACTTGATTGATGGTGTTAAAAATAAACAGCATGTTGATGTATTAAATGATATTGAGAAAATACAGGATTCAGTAGAGGCTAAGCCAAACCCCAAGCTTGAGCTTAAGCAGCTCCCTTCTCACTTAAGATATGCATTCTTGGGAGACTCATCTATTTTTCCTGTCATTATATCTGCTCATTTGTCTACTGAACAAGAGAAAAAATTGTTGCATGTGTTGAAAAAGCATAAGAGAGCATTAGGCTGGTCTATTGATGATATTAAGGGAATTAGTCCCAGTATATGCATGCATAAAATTTTAATGGAAGAAAACTACAAACCTTCAATTGAGCATCAACGTAGGTTAAATCCTAATATGAAGGAAGTAGTTAGAGCTGAAGTAATGAAGTTACTTGATGCAGGAATTATCTACCCTATTTCTGATAGTAGTTGGGTGAGTCCTGTTCAAGTAGTTCCTAAGAAAGGGGGGATGACTGTTATTACAAATAATAAAAATGAGCTGATACCCACTAGAACAGTCACTGGTTGGCGTGTGTGTATTGATTATAGGAAGTTAAACAAAGCCACACGAAAGGACCATTTTCCTTTGCCTTTTATTGATCAAATGCTTGAGAGATTGTCCGGATATCCCTTCTACTATTTTTTAGATGGTTATTCAGGATATTTTCAAATTCCTATTGTACCTGAGGATCAAGAAAAAACTACATTTACTTGTCCATATGGAACATTTGCATATAGGAGAATGCCATTTGGGTTATGTAATGCACCTGCAACTTTTCAAAGATGTATGATGTCTATATTCTCTGATATGGTTGAAAAATTCATTGAAATCTTTATGGATGATTTTTCAGTTTTTGGTCCTTCTTTTGATATGTGTTTGACTAACCTCTCCCAAGTTCTACAGCGTTGTGAAGAAACTAATCTTGTGTTGAACTGGGAGAAATGTCATTTTATGATGCAGGAAGGAGTAGTTTTAGGCCATAAGATTTCATCTAGAGGGATAGAAGTAGACAAAGCAAAGGTGGAGGTCATTGAAAAATTACCACCACCAACATCTGTTAAAGGAGTGAGGAGTTTCTTAGGGCATGCTGGCTTCTATAGAAGATTTATAAAAGACTTCTCTAAAATTACCAAACCTCTTTGTAATTTATTGATCAAGGATGCGCCTTTTAAAATTACTGATGAGTGTTTGGTTGCTTTTAACAGATTAAAGAGAGAATTAATCTCAGCTCCTATCATCACTGCACCTGACTGGAATCTACCATTTGAACTCATGTGTGATGCAAGCGACTATGCTATAGGAGCAGTCTTGGGACAAAGAAAGGAGAATAGACTTCATGTGGTGTACTATGCGAGTCGAACACTGAATAATGCACAGTTGAACTATGCCACCACAGAAAAAGAGTTGCTCGCCATTATTTTTGCTTTTGATAAATTTAGGCCATATCTTATAGGAGCAAAAATAATAGTTTATACTGATCACTCAGCAATTAAATATTTACTTGAAAAGAAGGATGCGAAACCGAGACTAATTCGTTGGGTGCTCTTATTGCAGGAATTTGACTTGGAGATTAGGGATAAGAAAGGAGCAGAAAATCTTGTAGCAGATCACTTGTCTCGGTTAGAGTTAAGTAAAGAAATTGAGAACACTGAGGTACCCATTAATGAGTCATTCCCTGATGAACAATTATTTGCATTACTCACATCTAGTACACCCTGGTATGCTGATATTGTTAATTTTAAGGCATGTGATATTATTCCTTCGAAATTTAATTATCAGCAAAAAAAGAAATTTTTACATGATGCAAAATATTATTTTTGGGAGGATCCATATTTATATAAGTATTGTCCAGATCAGCTTATTAGGAAATGTGTGCCTGATGATGAAATTAAAAATATTTTAAAACACTGCCATTCATTAGAGTGTGGAGGCCATTTTGGACCCAACAAAACAGCTGCTAAAGTATTACAGTGTGGTTTTTATTGGCCTAACCTGTTTAAAGATGCTATTGCTTTTGTTTCTTCTTGTGACCGATGTCAAAAAACTGGAAATATTTTTTTTAGACAGAAAATGCCACTAACCAATATCCTTGAAGTAGAACTGTTCGATGTGTGGGGATTAGATTTTATGGGGCCTTTTCCACCTTCTCATTCAAATCAATACATCCTGGTGGCGGTGGATTATGTATCCAAATGGATTGAGGCAGTAGCACTTCCCTCTAATGATGCCAAGAGTGTGCTCAAGTTCTTAAAGAAATACATATTCACACACTTTGGTATTCCAAGAGCTACTGTCAACTCATCAAGAAAGGACTGGTCCCTAAAATTAGATGATGCGTTATGGGCATATAGAACAGCATTCAAAACGCCAATTGGGATGTCCCCATATCGTCTAGTTTATGGAAAAGCATGCCATTTACCTGTGGAGCTAGAGCATCAGCTTACTGGGCAACTAGGTTGCTAAATTTCAATATGGAAGCTGCTGGGGAGAAAAGGTTATTACAGCTTAATGAACTTGATGAGTTCCGCCTCCATGCATATGAAAATGCAAGAATTTACAAGGAGAGAACGAAAAGATGGCATGACAAACATATTGTGAGGCGTGAATTCCAACCAGGACAAAAGGTGTTGCTGTATAACTCTCGCCTAAAGCTATTTCCAGGCAAGCTCCGGTCTAGGTGGTCAGGTCCATTTGAGATTATACAAGTTTTTCCACATGGAGCTGTTGAGCTGAAGAGTGGTGATAGGACCTTCAAAGTCAATGGGCAAAGGTTGAAGGAATACATAGATGGAGGATTTGAGCAACCAAAAACCTCCATAGTACTGATATAATGCATTGGGATAGTCAAGCTAACGACTATAAACTAGTGCTTCTTGGGAGGCAACCCAAGCAAATTTTTTTTTTTATTTTTTTGAGTCAATTTTAATCCTCACTATATTTTCAAGGTTTGAATGGACGTTGTTCACTTTTTGTAGGCACATTGAAGAAGACAAGAGATATGAAATGACTGAGGATGAGTTGCAAACTCACACAAGCGCATAGGCACGCTACAAAGGGGAGTACCCCTAACCTTTAAGAATGCCTTGCTATAATATGTATTGTGATGATGATCTTGTCATTGAGCACAATGTCAAATTCAGATTTGGGGGTGCATTTGCATGAGCATTTCGTGTTAATAATATAGGATTGCCATTATGTTTGCATCTTTATCTTTTTTTTTTTAATAAAATTTAAAAAAAAAAAAATTGGAATGTTGATTCATTGATCACTTGTAAGGATATAGAGGGGGACAATTTTACTTTTGTGTTAGTGTTTGGCTATCTTAGCTTTAAATTTGGAAGTCAAATTCAGGGATTGACTGTTTTATACTTGTAAATACTTAAATAAAATCTCGTATAGGAGATAGTTACTTTGCTTCGCCAATCCTATTTGTGAGCTTTGTTGCAATAAAATGTAGACAATTTACTTGGGAGAAATGATATAGGCATTCCTTTGGCATATCCTTTTTGACCCCTTGTATTTTCTTTTCATCCTATCTCATATCTACTGTTCATATTTTTTGAGAATAAATTGATTATAATGGTTAGAGTATACTGAATTTTTAGTTTTCCTTCCCTTCAAAAAAAAAAAAAAAAAAAAAAAAAAAAGCACAATCTACTCCGCTGTTTCAAGTTGCCTAGTAACTAGGAGCATTCATGAGCCCCATGTTTGCTTTTACGTCAAACAGTGACTTGAATTATGAGTATGCAAAGCACTTTGAGTATATGACTTGTTGAGTAACCGGGTGCCTTCATCACCAATGTCGGTATTCGCGTAAAAAGGCAAATGATGACTTAAGGAAGAGTGCCAAAGTGTATAGGCTGTTCTAAAAGTATAAAATAAAACAAATAAAGGAAGGGATGTAAAGCATAAGTAATTGAGTATGCTCTGATTTATTGTGGTTAATTTATTTTCACTTATGTGACCATAACCATCATTCTTGTTGCTTGCTTTCCATTTTTTTTTTTTTTTTTATCCAAAAAAGTCCTATTGATCTCTTGAGTACGTTGTTTGCACTATTGGAGATGGGCTGATAGGATTTTGCATTCAGGATTGGATGTTTGAACCGAATTATTTTATTAAAATCTAAAGAAAGCAGAGTAGCTATTGATTGTGCGTAATTTTGTTTGAGTATGAATGAGTTTGGAATAGTTAGCTTGTGGGTTTGCCTTTCGATTTTGGGTTGAGGTGGTTAAGCCATGGCATTTGGGTATTACTCCTTTGTGTCTAGATGGATTTTGAGTATATTAATGTTAAATAAAGTTTTTAGCATTAATTTTTTGAGATTCTTCATTTTTGATTTGGACTTTTCTTTTGCTTGGGGACAACCAAAAACTTAAGTTTGGGGGTATTTGATGTATTGCATTTTTATAGTAATTATTATTATTAGTTTTTAATGATTTTGATAAAATTGGTATAATAATTAACTAAATAAATATAAGAACCTGATATGTTTTATGTCAATTGCAGGTAATTGAGCCAGGTCACACCTAATTGGGCTTAACCATGTTTTAAAGGTCAAATTAAGTGAAATTGGTTGAGTCCGATTCAGCAGGGTTTGTCATCCGGAGTCATCAGGTCTTGCATCAAAATCAGAGTCCATCTCAAAGCAGAATAACCAAATCAAGATATCAATGGACCCCACACCTTATCCTTTTTGGCATCATCATCCAGAAAAGAAACTAGAGGTGCAGGAAATAAATCAAGCAGTTAATCTCTCCCATCTAGTCAACCAATCTAAATTCTAGATATTTTGGTGTGAGGACCCCTAAAAGGTAAGCTACAGGACTCCAAATTGAGCAAGATTAGATCCTACAGAATTTTGAGAGAAGCAAGAAAGGAACATAATTTACAGAATTGAATTTGGATTCTAAATGAGGTGGCTACAATAGGTTGAAGTTGGTAACAATGTTGGACACAACAAGAAATACCCGATACACCCAGATTCTTCTTAGTGTTTCTTGGCACAAAGATCTGATATGGCAACCAATTTTGGGTGGCAAAGAGCTATCTTGGAAATAATTAAATAGAAGAAAATTAGAGTCCAAACTAATTCTGCATGAGGAGCAAACTGAGAAAGAATTGGAACCAATTCTTGAAAAACTTGATTTGGACAGCCGAAATCTTACTTTATTTTGCAGATTTTGTGGACCCAGAAAGGAAGAAATTTTTCTCCTCTAATTAACCATGCCTCCTTTCCTTCTTTTACTATGGAAATCATAATAAAATCAGAAAATTTGGACAGCATAAGGAGTAGATGGCTGGTGGTTGCTTAAAGCCTATCCAAAGGAGGAGAGATTCTATACTAAATAAAAAGAATGATATATAGAATAAAATCATGAGAAAAATACCACCTTAACCCTAGCCCTAGCCCTATTTAAGGATCCTAAAACACCAGCAGGAAGGAGGAGAATCATCTTTGAAAGCTAGAAATCAAGCAAGGAGAGTTTGGAGTATCTGGAAGATTTGAAGAGAAGATTCATTCGGCTCTGCAATTCCTTCAGAGTTTTTTCTTTCTCTTGTTTACTTTGAATTTATTTTCTAGAACTCATTGTTAGGATGATTTTGGAGTTTTATTCAAGTAAACTTGAGTTTGATTTTGTTATGATGAAAAGCTAAATTTCTAGCTAGGGTACCTGATGTAGCTTGAATTAAATTTCAATTCCAGAATCTTGTATTAATTTTCTTTGTTAATGCAATTGTTTGTTATTTGCGCTTAATGCTTTTAAGTATTATTATCTTTGGTACTTGATTGATTTCGACTTATAATTGGTACTGGGAAGGAAGATTATAAATTGGAGTTAATAACAAATATCATAGGAATAATAATTGGAGCGGGAGCAGAAGATTCGACCTGTGGGATCTTGAAAATAATCACTGTGCTTGTTGAACTAATTGAAATCTATTTTACTATTGGAAGATAGATTATAGGTTTTAATTAGTATATTTAATAAGACTCGGGAGAGATTATTAAATAATTTAGGATTATTTATCCTTGCATTAATAATTAAATTTAGATTATTAATCGGAATAGCTGGAATTGATAATTGGTCCAAGTGAAATCAGATATACCCTAGTGCTTTATCAATCGAATTTTGATTCAGCTTTCATTGAGTTCTTTAGAGTTAATTTTATTTTCCATTATCATTCAGTTTCGATCGTTTAGATATTAGTAAAATTAACGTTCATTTTTTGTAATTAAACTCAGTCCTCGTGGGAACGATCTCTTATTTATCATTATATTACTTGAGCGATTTCGTGCACTTGCGAAATAGGCTATCAACTACTATAGATTAATCATGGTATTTAAGAATGGATATATGAATTTGGATCTTTAGCCTAACGAAGACGTCGGGATGAAAGGATTATATGAGAATCCGTACAGACGTATATTTAATCAGTTATTGTTAGAAAGATCTTAAGTACTAATATAGGACTAAAAAATCCATTGCCTCTTTTGGATGAGATTCTGAATTGTTACAAATAGTTTCAAAATCAATTCAACTAATAATCTATAAAAACTAAAAAATACTGTAACATAGATTCATTAAAATTGATCATAAACTGATCATGATATTTATAAATGAATACATAAATTTTGACCCTTAACTTGACATTCGTTAGACCTTAAACAGAAAAAGTATGCAAGAATCCCCTCACATCAATTATCCACTAAAAAAATCATGAATATTTATATAAAATCATGAAATTCAAATAATGCCCACTGACCGACCCTTTTGGATGGAATTCTAAATTACTACGGGTAGGAGTGACCCAAATTGAAGCTAGATGTTGGGATCAAGTGGTCTTCGCAATTCTATGGGCTGATGGCGTAAAGGAAGCATACGTCTTGTGATTTTTTTTTTTTTAATTATCCTTTGTAACGAATGGTGGGCTAAATAAAGGCTTGAATATTAAACACGGGACACATCCTTTAGGGTTTGATCGAGACATCAAATGGTTCCTGTCTTTGTCGAGGAAAAGAACTGGACAGTACCCCATCAAATTAAATGAGTATCCATGTTTGAAAGCCTTGAAAGCCATGCAACAGGGTGTAAGATACAGCATAATTAATAAATATGTGCTTTGAAGAAAAAGAACAAGAAAAACACCAATTTATGACCCATCATGCCCCATGGGAACGCATTTCGAACTCAGACTGTCACCCTTTCATGTAGAATCTCAACAGCACAAACCCAACAAACACGATAAAAGTTCTTCATGCACAAACTCGCAGACTGGTAAAGTCATGCTAGTACCACAGCACATATTATAAAAATAAGATAATGTGAAGCGTACATCAACCGATCTTGCTCACCTTCTCTGCTGTTTGCAATAATCAATCACAGATACCAAGCAGCCATCAATACAAACCGTTTGTCGAATGATGCATATCACATACAATTCCAATGCATTGCATGCATATGCAAATAAACAGTATGAGAGCAACATTACATTTCAGTTAAACAAAATGGCTATGGCTCAAAAATTAGAGACCGTCAAAAAACTTCAATAAGTCCTCGAAAGTCTCCCCATGTCTGATCTTCACCAAGGATCCATTGTCCACCTATAAAATAAGCAAGATAATAGTCTTAGATGTTGCCAATAATTGATCAAATGTTCATGTACTAAGGAAAGAGAGAAACTACGAGTGAGCTAATTGCATACCCAATATTCAGGGGGTCGCATTTTAAGATTATATGTCGAAGCCATGCTCATGCAATAAGCACCAGCATCATGAACAACCAGGCCAGCTCCCTGAAAGTGTGTTAAACTCCATTAAGTAAATCCAGAAAAGACTAAACTAGTACAAGGAACAGACCATATTAGAAGAGTATAACCTTGGCCGGCGTTGGAAGCTCTCTATCCTTTCCTAAGAAATCGGCCGACTCACAGACAGGTCCTACCACATCAAAGGTTGAGACTTCTGCATCTGGAGGGGGAGGAGACACCAGCTCTATGTGCTACACCACCATGCATAAGATGCATTATTAACCATGAAAGAAAATTAATTGGCGATAGTAATGCAGATTACTCATTTTGTTTTCTAACGACATGAGATCGTACAGTGCCAAAATAAAATCTTGCTGGTATAAAAAAGTTATAAAATTGAGGAGACATAATTAGCTAAGGACATGGTATGTGGTGGTTTGTAATGAATGGTAAACTGTATGCATTGTCCGCCCAACCGACCTAAACTGGTGCCGAACTGGACCTGTAAGGCCTTTAGGTTGGCAAGTGGCCCGAACCCGGCTTGAACCACTCAAAAGTGAGCAGAATTGTGAAATTCATTGGTGTGGCATGCATGGGAAAGTTCAGGCTACCACATGACTTAAGAGAGGGCCACAAGATGGCCTTCTCTCTTTTCTTAAGAAATTCAGCTTCTAACCATGGGTTTTGCGTGGAAAAATCAGGAGGAAGGACTAGTTGTTTTTCAGCCCAAATGCAAACCAAATCAGGTATAATCTTCTCTCCTCATCATTATTCTCTTTTTTCCATTCTTATGCCTAAATAGGCCAAAAATTGATAATTTCAAGGACAATCATGTCAAAATTTATAACTGGACATGATTTCATGATATATTGTAAATCCAAGGATGATTTATGTCTTGAAGAAGCAATCAGAATTTTTCATTGATCATGTAATTTTCTAAAAAAATAATTTTGATTTAGAAAATAATAAGTAACAAGATAATATTCAAAAATTTTAAAAAATGGAAGCATGTTTTGAGGTATGCATGCTACTTGATTCTTATTTGGCAGCAATTTAAATAAATTTGGGCATGATTATGGCTACCCAAACCTGAGCCTCCATACAAATAAATTTCAAAAATAAGTGATAATTAAAGCATAACCATGGACTACAAATCACATGTAGCACATCTAACAGGGCCAACATTTACCAAACTAATTTTTTTTAGATATTTATAATTAACTATTGATTATTAAATAAAAATAGATTAAAATATTTAAAACATATATGTATATGACTCAAAGTCATTTGGTCTAATTCGATTGTCATGGTTCAGTTATGCCATGTAGGGGATGGACCATGGAACATCTCGTAGGACCTATGAAGATACAATAACGTATAGAAGATCAGACAGCACATAGAAGGACGTATCTGGATCCTTATCGTACATCAAATTCCATTTTTCACAGCCAAGATATAGCCCATATGCATATCCTTTGTCTGAGACATTGTGTTCGAGATGCTACTACCCTCCACAGACTCAGCCAAGTTATAGGTTAGATTTTGTCATGACCTTTCCTTAGATGATAGAGGGCAATATCAGACATAGAATCAATATCATCATGATTATCTAGGAATCTCAGATTATCAGTAGGTGGTAGCAGGGGAGAGCAAAATATCTAGGTCAGAGTCATGTCCAAAACACTAACAATGAACAAGATCTTGATGTCGACAAGTGGCATAGACAATCCATGAGGAACTAAATATTGGTATATCTTTTGTTAATTCAAATCAATTTGATATTGTTATTTAAAATCTCAAAAATATACACTGTCTATGTTTAATTATTATAGATCTATCTAATTATTATAATTACATTCATAAAGCAATCATACAGTCTCTTCAGACCAATATGAAATAAAATAGCATTAAAATACCTTTAAAATTATAATTTAAAATTCAGTAAATCTTCAATAACCTTAGAAAACCAAAAAATAAAAAAGGCAAAAACATTGAACCCATACACA